>NW_016807544.1:994239-1049247 GCF_001698545.2 Rhinopithecus bieti | reverse complement strand
TCCCACATAGTGCCTGTTTCCCACATAGTGCCTGTTTCCCACATAGTGCCTGTTTCCCACATAGTGCCTGTTTCCCACATAGTACCTGTTTCCCACATAGTGCCGTCTTAACCTCTGCTCAGTTACAATCCCAGTCACTCATGGCCATAGTACAGTCCTTACTAAGGTGGGCAGGTGGCAGACTATGCCAGGAAAATACCCAAATTGACTCCTCCTGCTCTCCTTCTCTCCCACTCCCACCTGAGCTCTTAGCTTTCCTACCCCTAGCCTTCCCCACTGACACGTAGGGGAAAATGTGCAGGACGACCTTTCAAAGAAAACTACTGATGAGACGGAATTTTCCTGTGCAGTGCAGATGACATTTATTTTATAAATCCAAGAATCCACCATGATAATTCAAATGAAATACATCTTTCCATTAAGGTCCTTCAAAATCCAAGAGAAAGATGCTAGAAAACATTGAAAAGTTGGCAAGCCAGACACTGTGGCTCACACCACCTCCTAGCAGTTTGGGAGACTGAAGCTGGTGGATCGCTTGAGCTCAGCAGTTGGAGACCAGCCTGTGTAACGTGGCAAAACCCCGTGTCTACCAAAAAATACAAAAAATTAGCTGGGCATGGTGGCGCACACCTATGGTCCCAGTTACTCAGGAAGCTGAAGTGGGAGGATCACTTGAGCCCAGGAGGCAGCGGTTGCAGTAAGCCAAGATTGCCCCCCAGCATTCCAGCCTGGGCAACAGAATGAGACCCCATCTCTCGATAGATAGACAGACAGACGGACAGACAGAAATTTTTAAAAAGCTGAAAAGGTGGGAGGGCTTGTAAGAAGCACTGGGTCCAACATCTATTGGACATCTACTATATGTCAGGCACTGGGCCTGCTGCCTTACAAGTGACATCCTAAAAGCTCTCACTCATTGATCCTAAATCTAAACTGTGGTAAGGGTGTTATATAAATTGTCTCATTTCATCTTTATAATAACCTTGAGTTAATTAAGCATCATCATCTTTTCCTTTTAAAAATTAAGAAAGAGGTTGAGGAATTGTCTGAGATCACTGTGGTAGGGAGGAACCCAGGTCTCTGGTTCCAAAGCCTGTATGTGCCCCTACCACTTAATATGAAACACTATGACCATAAACAAGCAATTAAATCCATTTTCTAAATCTAAACTACAAAAATGAGGAAAATGCTTCCTTCAAATGTTTGCTATGAACATTAAGTGAAATACTGACTTCAAAAAAAGTGCTAGTACCTAAGAGACTCTTTAAAAAAATGGTTTTTTTCTTGCTTCTCCTGTTACCCATTCTCCCAACCTTAAACCATGGACACGTAGTGGACACTGTAATCTAAAAATCATCTGGCATATTCTGTCCTAGAGGGAAGACTCCATGTACTCATCTAGCATAGATCAGTATTTGAGAAAAGCATCTGGAATGCCAACTACCACTTTATCAAGTTTTAGAACACAACACACTTGTAACTCGGTAATTATTCACAAAGAAATCTAAGGTAAACACTGTTCTTGGTTTTGTTCCCTGATACTTTCTTCCTGAGAACTCCCAGACATCCTTTCCCCAAGATGCTGCTTCCACATCATGGTCCCCCCTAACAGCAGAAACATTTCTGGGGGCCTTTTTTCCTTTTCCTCATCAAACTTCACTTTAAAGCCTTTTACTGGACAGAGTTCTGTTTTGCTTGTTTTTAGAAGCCATTTTTTAAAGACAGGAAACATGAAAGTAGTAACAGTGGTTATTCTTGGGTGGGTGGCAGAATGACAGATGATGTTTTTCTACTTTATACTGTCCTGTATTTTCCAAATTTTCCACAAAGTCTAATGTACTGCTTCCATAATACAAAGAGGAAAAAATCAAAGATGGTACATTTAAATTATTTCTTTCATCTCCTGATAAGACATTTTTCTCTATTCTTCCTGAATTCCCACCTAGCTGGAAGCATCCTGAGAACAGAACTGCAGTGTTGTCTACAAAATACATAGCTCATCCACAGCCAGTGCCTGACATGAAAAAGCTCAAAAAGTATTTGCTGAGTGGATGATGAATATTAGGTAATATTTAGACACGGACTTTACGGATTGATGGTGGGTGGACCAAGGTTTGAGCGTGGCATGTCCTCAATATTGTTGGATTATTGTGGTTATAGGACATTATTTAAAAGGTAGCTTTCAAACACTCTTAAGCAGTTCAACATGAAAAGTCTGTAATGTGAAGACAAGGTGAACCAATCAAGGTGATTTATTGCTGCAATGGTAAACCAAGAACAGGATGATAAATGGGCTAAGGTCCTTGTGCATCTTGCTATAAATGAGTGCACCAGGAGTGGAATTCATTAAGTAACTTTGGAGCTCTCTGCCATTTAGAAGGCACATCATGGCCTTCTTTGGCCACCAAAGTTTAACAATCCTTTTCAAAATTAATCTCTGTTCTTAGGAGATTAAACAAACCTAAATAGTAAAGTAAATGAGAGATTAAGATAAAACCACCCAACCTAGTTATTATACCACCAAAATCCTAATCTAATAAACCAAAGCAAAACCTTGAGGATTTATTAACATAAAAGAGAAATCTCAAATATTTGGTTTGGAGAAATGAGCTGTACATAAGATTTAAAGAGGGTATACTGAATTCAAAAAACATACACAGTCCAAAACTCAATAGAAAAGTTGAGGTATAACAAAATGTACTCCTTTCCCATCATAATCTAAGTTAACTACAAGAACTTTACCAGCAATTTTATTTCTGTCTGATCAACTGAACACATTTCCTAGATGAACACTTGGAAAAGCCAAGACTGAACTTACACTTGTATTTTCTGTATTTTCAATCAACTTCACTTCCATCAACATCTCTTTACAAATCTGTATATTTCTAGGGGACTCTTATACACTGTTGGTGGGAATTCATATTAGTTCAGCCACTGTGGAAAGCAGTTTGGAGATTTCTCAAAGAGCTTAAAACAGAGCTACCGTTCAACCCAGTAAACCCATTACTAGGTATATACCCAAAGGAAAACAGGCCATGTACAGTGGCTCACGTCTCTAATCCCAGCACTTTGGGGGACAAAAAATGTTCCCCAAAAATGCAAGTAGATCACTAGAGTCCAGGAGTTTGAGACCAGTCTGGGCAACAAAGCAAAATCCCATCTCTACAAAAATATAAAAATTAGCCAGGTATGGTGGGGCACAGCAACAGTTCCAGCTACTCGGGATGCTGAAATGGGAGAATCACTTCAACCCAGGAGGCAGAGGTTGCAGTAAGCAGAGATGGTACCACTGCACTCCAGCCTGGGCAACAAAGTGAGACCCTGTCTCCAAAAAAAGAGGAGAGGGGAGGGGAGGGGAGGGGAGGGGAGGGGAGAAGTTATTCTACTGAAAAGACACATACACTCACATGTTCCTCACAACACTATTCACAACAGCAAAGACATGGAATCAACCTAGGTGTTCATCAGCAGTGGGCTAGATAAAGAAAATATGGTACATATACACCATAGAACACTATGCAGCCATAAAAAAGAATAAAATCATGTCCTATGCAGCAACGTGGATACAGGTGGAGGTCATTATTCTAAGCAAATTAACGCAGGAAAAGAAAAGCAAATACCACATGTTCTCTAACTGGGAGCTAAACACTGGGTACTCACGGACCTAAGAATGGCAATAACAGACACTGGGACTACTAGAGAGGGGAGGGAGAGAGGGAGGGATGAGCTGAAAAACCAACTGTTGGGTACTATGCTCAGTACCTGCATAACGCGATCATTAGAAGCCCAAACCTCAGCATCACACAACATACCCACGTAACAAACCTGTAACTGTACCTCTGAATCTAAAACAAAATCTCCCCAAAAAGTTGAGGAGAAAAAAAATCTGTATATTTCTAATACGCCTCCGGGCTCTTAAAAGACATGTATTTCAAAACAAAGCAGATGCTGACTTGATGACTGTCCGATAATTTGAGGGCAACAGGCAGAAGTCAATGACAAGATGACAATTGCACAACACAATCCATGCTGCAAGATGAGAAAGAAAGCATTTCACCCCAAAAAATAAATGTCTCAAGCTTCCTGTCTTGCTCAAGTTGGGAAGTAACATGAAGGTGTTCTTACTAGAAAAAACTCTGTGGTTGTTACAAACTGAGTGAAGATTTGCATTTATTTCACCAAACTATATATATTCACATTTCACCTAGCTATTCATATTAAAAGCATCTGCAATCCCGGGCCTTGGACTTCCCTTGGCAGGTGTCAGTCCACTGTGGAAGTTGTTCCCCACATCTCAGTAAGTTCTGTTGGCCAGAAAGGACATTCAGTGACAAGCACTACTTTGAATCCAGGCAAGGGAGGAAATTAAATACACTATCCATAACTTTTCTCTAGGTGTCTGAGATACTAGCACATCTTCACCTCCTAAAAATTCACTCATCTACCACTTAATTTTTTTTTTTTTTTTTTTTTTTGATACAGAGTCTCGCTCTGTCGTCCAGGCTGGAGTGCAGTGGTGCAACCCTGGCTCACTGAAACCTCCACCTCCCGGGTTCAAGTGATTCTCCTGCCTCAGCCTCCTGAATAGCTGGGACTACAGGCATGCGCCACGATGCCCAGCTAATTTTTTGTATTTTTTTAGTAGAGATGGGGTTTCGCCATGTTGACCAGGATGGTAACTCCTGACCTCAGATAACATCAATTTTTTCTCAGTAAAGCCTACAATAGGAGGAAGTGAGAGAAAGAAAAATAAATGGTATTCGCTCTTATGCAAACCATGCCTGAGTCTCCTCAGGTAAACAGGAGAGCATCAGAAAGTTAGGTGACCATCGGAAAGCTAGGGGAGCATCGGAAAGCTAGGGGAGCATCAGAAAACTAGGGGAGCATCAGAAAGCTAGTGGAGTATCGGAAAGCTTGGGGAGTATCGGAAAGCTTGGGGAGCATCTGAAAGCTAGGGGAGCATCTGAAAGCTAGGCAAGTTATTTAGCCTTTCTCAGTTTCCCTACATCTGTTAAATGTTGATAATACCTATTTCCCAGAAATTTCATGAAGATAAAATGAGACGGCATAAGTAAAGAACCTAACAGAATGAATTCATTGGTGTTGTTCAGCAAAAGATATTTACGACCATTACTAACTAGGCACTAGGGCCAACACCGTGACAGGCCAAAGTCCTACAACAGATAAGGAAAAGAAACCACCAAATGGGTCACACACCAACTCTGTGAAATCCAGATCATCGTTATAGATACAAAAAAAAAAATACAGTCCCTGACCTTCCACTTGGGCACAACATTAACGAACAATAAACCACCATACCATGCTTAAAATTATAGTAGCAAGATCAGCCTTTCATTGGAGAAACAGATGAAGATCTTTTATCATCAGTAGAGCATAGTGTTTAAAACAAATTGTAAGTTTAACAGGGTGTGGTGGTCATAGCTACCTACTATAAGCAGACAGGCTTTCTGGCATTCCCAACAAAATACGCTTTATGCACACAGCCAAAATATGACTGCAATTACTCTGGTCCCAACAGATGACTGCATTAGATAATGCCTCAACTCAGTAGCTGCTGCAATCTATGTTAAGAGAAGCAGAAATTCTGTAACAGGAACTCAATATCCTGGCTCCCACAGAGTCCTAATGTCTATCTTACAGGCTTGTTTATAAAGATTAGCAATAATGTGACACAAAGTGCCTGACACAGTGGTTACTCAATAAATGATAGCTGATATTAATTACCAGGAAGCAACAAAATCTAAAGCCAGAACCTGCCATGAAACAAATGAAGATAGAGTGGTTCCTTCTCAACCAAGACATTAAGTTGTATGAAAACACTTGGATAGGCCGGGCACGGTGGCTCACGCCTGTAATCCCAGCACTTTGAGAGGCGGAGGAAGGCAGATTACCTGAGGTCGGGAGTTCAAGACCAGTCTGGCCAACATGGTGAAACGCTGTCTCTACTAAAAATACAAAAAATTAGCCAGGTGCAGTGGTGCATGCCTGTAATCCCAGCTACTCAGGAGGCTGAGGCAGAAGAATTGCTTGAACCCAGAAGGCGGAGATTGAGGTGAGCCGAGATCATGCCACCGCACTCCAGCCTGGGCTACAGAGTGAGACTTTGTCCCAAAAAAAGAAAAAGAAAAGAAAACACTTGGATAAAGAACACAGTACTATGCCCCACCACAAAGAGAGCTTGTCAGTAAACGTCGGGTTAATCACCTTGACAGTCAAAAAGGAATCCCAAAGTGCCCATTCCTCTGGGACAAATAAAGAACCATGAAAAAAAGAGAAATGGTCTCTATCCTCAGAGAATCTATACCTACCTGAGGAGAAATCACATGGTTTCAGCTCTCTGTCTGTATTCCCCCCTTGACTCTATGTTCCATGAAGGCAAAAACCAAAAACTTCATATTGCCATACAATACAGGCACTCAATAAATATCTGGTAATCTGGCCATGCACAGTTGCTCACGCCTGTAATCCCAGCACTTTGGGAGGCCGAGGCAGGCAGATTACTTGAGGTTGGGAGTTCAAGACCAGCCTGGACAACATGGTGAAACCCCATCTCTACTAAAAATACAAAAATCAGTCGGACATGGTAGTACACACCTGTAATCCCAGCTACTCGGGAGGCTGAGGTAGGAGAATTGCTGGAACCCAGGAGGCGGAGGTTGCAGTGAGCCGAGATCACACCATTGCACTCCAGTCTGGACAAAACAGTGAGATTCTGTCTCAAAAAATAATAATAATAAATAAAAATAAAATAAAAATCTGGTAATCAAATAAGCCTCATAGGATCTCAGAACTACAAGAGCCACCTAATTCAAAACTTTTCAAGCCTGGCTTCACAACTGCTCAACCTAAACTCTCAAGGTGGAGACTGAGAACCTGTGTATTTAAAATTTTCCCAGATGACTGTGATACTCGAGATGGATAATCACTAGCGTAACTGAGCCCATGTGAATCATCTGAATGCCCTTTACAATGTCCCTGTACAGAAATGGTCCAGCCTTATGCATGAGGGTCTCCAAGGATGGGACACAGCCTATCACACCTGCAAACACCTGGACCAGCAAAGTCCTTTCTAATGTTTACTCAAATATCTGTATTTATTCTACTCATTGGTTTCGTCCTGTGAGGCCTGAGAAGACAAAAGGTAACCTCTCCTCCTTCCACATGATGGACTTTTGACTCCTGTGACAAAGGACGACGACGCCCTCTGAGCTTTCTCCAGGCTAAACACCCTTGATGAACTATGCATGAATCATTAAGTGCTAGGCTCTTTAAGTATGCAACACAACACAAGATGTCAGAGAATGGAGAAATCGGGGTGTGTTATGGTAAGCAGCAAGACATCAATGAAGAAGGTGGGTCTTGAAGGATGAGAAAGATAGTAATAAAACTAGTGTTCAGGGGCTGGTGCTCAGAGGGAAAAGTGAGGCAAGACACTGATAAGGAGCACCTATGCAGGGAAGGAGATAAGAGTGATAAAGCAACAAGTGAGGAAATTAGTAGGTTTCACAAACTTTTTTTTTGTTTTTTGTTTTTTGTTTTTTGTTTTTTGTTTTTTATGAGACAGGGTCTCATGCTGCTGCCCAGGCTGGAGTGCAGTGGCCCTATCTCTGCTCACTGCAACCTCGACCTCCTGGCCTCATGCGATCCTCCCATCTCAGCCTCCTGAACAGCTGGGACTACAGGCATGCATCACCATGCCTAGATAATTTTTTCATATTTTTTGTAGAGACAGGATTTTACCATGTTGCCCAAGCTGGTCTCGAACTCCTAGGCTCAAGCGAACTATCCACCTCAGCCTCTGATATAGTCTGGCTGTGTCCCCACCCAAATCTCATCTTGAATTGTAGCTCCCATAATTCCCAAGTGTCATGGGACGGAGCCAGTGGGAGGTAACTGAATCATGGAGGCTGGTCTTTTCCATGCTGTTCTTATGATAGTGAATAAGTCTCATGAGATCTGATGGTTTTATAAAGGGGAGTTCCCCTGGACATGCTCTCTTGCCTGCTGCCATGTAAGACGTAACTTTGCTACTCATTTGCCTCCTGCCAGGCTTGTGAGGCCTCCCCAGCCATGTGGAACTGTGAGTCCATTAAGCCTCTTTCGTTTATAAATTACCCAGTCTCAAGTATGTCTTTATTAGCAGTGTGAGAAGAGACTGATACAGCCTCCCAAAGTGCTGAGATTACAAGCAAGAACCACGGCGCCTGGCCTCCATACTTTTTGAATTAAATAGAACTAAAACTGAAAACGAATTAAAATTCGAAGAAAATCAGAATAGGAGGTAAGAGGAGAGAGCAAAGGCCTAGCATAGCAAGGCAGAGACACAGTCTGGTAGAGGACCAAAAACGGAGAGACCAAACAGGAATGTCGTAAAAGCAAGCAGGAAAGTATGACTTTGAAGTAGCAAAGTATTAGAGCCACTTGAATTCCTCCAGGGTGGTACATGTAACTAAGTGGTCCCTTAAAAAGAATGATCAGACAAGATGGCCTGGAGAATGGGACAGCAGGAGTCAAAGGGGTCAGAAAGGAGGCTACTACAGCCACTTAGCTACAGCCACTTAGATACAGGGGTCAAGGTCCACTCTAAGACGGTGACAATAAAACGAAGAGCAAAAGCTGAAAAATAAAATCAATTCAGAGGGAAAACAATGATAAAGCTTGGTCACACATCAGACCAAAAGTAAAAGAAAGGGAAGAATCAGAAATGACTTCTAAGAGTTGCTAGAAATTCGAGGAAGAAGCAGGACAATACTCTGGAAAGGAGCGGTAAGACAATTACGCAATCACATGTACTGAATGCACTGGTTGGTTAGTACTGGGGTGGTTTTATTTTATGAAAGCTTCAAAGTTCACTCCCTGTTCTACAAACACACATAGTAACTAACTGGTCGTTTTGCTCTTTTCTCTGGTCCCCGCACAGGTTGTAATTTCTGTGTCAGTAGACAGGGAATATTTGGTTTTGAATCCTTAATCTGTAACATTACCACCAAAGTTAAAGCGCTTGCAAAAAATAAAATGTGCTTTGACAGAGTTAGGTGAAAGAAGCCAGTCACAAAATACAACATATTGTATGATCCCATTTATATGAAACAAACAGAAAAGGCAAATCTATAAAGACAGAAAGTAGGTTAGTGGTAGCCTAGGGCTGGGGTCAGGGAGGAAGGGTGTGGCTGGAAAGAAATGGGGAGTGACTGCAAATGGGTTTGGAGTTTCTTTGTGGGATAATCAAAATGTCCTAAAATTGTTTATAGAGATAGTTGCAGAACGTATGAATATACTAAGAACTACTGACTTGTTAATTTAAATAGAGAATTATAACTCAACAAAGTCGTTATTAAAAAAAACTTTAGGAGTACATAAATAATTACTGCGACCTCAGACACTCGGCATCTCTCCAATAAAAGCAACTATTAGACTTAAGTTCAAATAAAAAGCCACCAGACAATTTGGGAAGCCTAAAAGACACTTTAGGAAGACTAAGACAGTCATGTTCCCTCTGGGGGAAAAATTAGGCATGAAAAGACACAGATTTAAACATATAGATCCCTTTTTAAATTAGTTCTTACAATTGACCAAAATGTTCTAATATGTACTTAAAGGGAAAGACAAAGTTTGGGGTTTCTCTTCAACAATTATGAACAATTATGTCGAGTAATATTATACTGAGTACCTATGGTTCGGTTTCTTAGAGGCTGAAGCAAAATAATGTATAGTAAGCCAATTCAATGAAAAGCAAAAGACTATGTAACTTAACAATTACTGAGCAGATGGGTAAACCTATTTTACAAATCTGAAGACCTAACAAAAACCTTCATGTAGAGAGGTCCTTTTGCTTGAAACATATAAGAAAACTATCCAAAATAACTTCTGCCCCCATGATATCTCCTGAAAAACATGGTTCCTACCTCCCTGATGCCTTAATTATTAAAGCCATTACCATTCTCTTTCCACTGAACACTTAGAATGCTTACTTAGATGGTATTCCAATGGTTACCATACTTACTTAGATGGCAGTCATCAAGTTATATTCACTGAATGTGTCAGGACCTTTTGAAATCAGAGGACCTGCAATGGGCGCACACAGCTGATGCCCAGCAGAAACCTGCTGACTGATAATCAAACGAGGACAACAGTGAAGAGTGACAGTGTTTCTGTTCAAAACTGCTTGTGGATTAGAAGAACCCAAAACCACCATATCTGTTGGCTAAAGACTTTTTTTTTTTTTGAGACGGAGTCTCACTCTGTCGCCCAACATAGAGTGCAGTGGCATGATCTCAGCTCACTACAAGCTCTGCCTACTGGGTTCACTCCATTCTTCTACCTCAGCCTGCTGAGTAGCTGGGACTACAGGCGCCCGCCACCACGCCCAGCTAATGATTCGTATTTTTGGTAGAGACCGGGATTCTCCATGTTAGCCAGGATGGTCTCGAACTCCTGACCTCGTGATCCGCCCGCCTCAGCCTCCTAAAGTGCTGGGATTACAGGTGTGAGCCACCATGCCCAGCCAAGACATTCTTAAAGGAACAATCAACTGGTGGGAAAGTATAGATTATAAAAGTACTACATTTCAAATATATAACTATTTACTACTACCTCTAATGACAGACATTTAATAAATTCAAAATGCCACTGATTAAAATAAAAGACTGACACTTTCAACATGGTGGATCTTAAGCGAATTTTAATTCAATAGATTCAAATACATACTTAACGTATTTCACCTGCCTACAGAAAAATCTAAAGCAGTCAAAAAACCTAAAAATATATAAGTATTCTGAATCAAGAAACATGAAGAGTGGTCTCCCTCAATCATCTGACCTATTAGACCCTATCTGTTAATAGATTCAAGTTATGGAGAAAGCCTAAAATAAAGAATTTGAGAAAGATAAGAGCCATTTTTCTATTACAATGCCCTCCCACCTAAATAAATTACTTTGGCCCAAAGCTATGTGTATAAAGAGGCAAGTCTGGTACCACAGTCCCAAGTACTGGCTCTACACAAAATGAAGCCCTCTGACACCCTGGAGATAACTGAAATACATACATACCAAGTTCTCCCAGAAGCTGCCCAGGAATTGCAGGAGGGATCAAAGAGGAAGCTTTCACATCTACTGGGAAAGAAACCAGGCTTTGGAGGGCATATGCTAACTTTCCACAATACAATGTGGCCTATGAGTTAAATAGTGCAAAAGAGACCACAAAGGACACAAGATGGCAGCCAGTCTACTTTCCAGAAATAATACAAGACACAGCTTTACAAGTTTTAACTTTTTTTTTCTCATTTGATCTCAAGAATTCTGACAAGGGCAGATACTTTCCCCATTTCTCAGATAAGAAAACTAAAGCTCATGAAGACTGACTGACCCACCCAGCTGCCTACCTGACTGCTCCACTTGGCAAGTCAACTTGCATCTCATATCCAACAAGTACAGATCAACTCTTAATACCGCACCCAAACCTGCTCCTCCAGGCATCTCCATTTCAGTAAATGGCAGCCGCATTATTCCAGCTGCTCAGGCTAAACACCTCGGTGTCATCCTTGAGTGCACTCTTTGTCGCACTCCACATCATCTCACCCATGTGAATCATTTTCGCCCCGCTTGAGATTTATCCAGAAACCACTCACTTCTCATCACCTCCACAGCTGCTATCATATCTCACTCACCTACAGAGAGCATTGCTAGAAACCTCTAACATCCCCCTCTTTCCACCTTTGCACTCCTCCCCATTCTACTCCCCTGCACAACAGAGTGCCACTCTAAGATGTCAGACCAAAACCCTTTGTACAAAACCCTCCAGCGGCTTCCCATCTCACTCGGAGTTGTTCATTGATGTATCCCTAGGATGAGAACGTTATCTGACATCTAGAAAGTGCATAATGATACTGTTAATTAGTAAATGAAAGACAGCCAAAGTCACACAACTAGTATGTAGTAGAGCCAGGACTAGAACAAATCTTCCACTGTTCTTTGGTAACACTGAAACCAGATTTACGAAAAGCAACAATCCACATGGGAGGAAATTCTCACATTTTACTTTGCGTAACTGAATCTTTTCATGTATAGTCAATACTACGTTGAATTTCCAACAAGTGAAAATGAAAATACCACTTTATAAAGCCATGAAATCTCACACTAGGAACTCTGAATACTACTTTTTTGGCAGCATGAGCAAACATCTGCTTAATTATCACAGTAATGGCACTCAGATCTTCAGTGTGACTGTTCTGCAGTCAGTGACATGATGTTACCATTATCCCAAGACTACTACACACAAAAATGACCACACTCTAAAAGATTCAGAACCAAGCACCTAAAAGAGGTAACAAGCATTTCCAAATCTCCTACACACACATTATACCAATCATCTGAAACAGGAATTAAGTTTTCAGGGTGTTATCAGTAACAACAGAAAGGTTAGATTCAGAATTGTCTACTACCAAAATTACAAAGAAAAACTCTGAGCTGAGTTTAAATGTTGATTGGTTTCAGACCAGAATGAAACTAACACTAAAATTATCCACCATTATAGAATTTTCTCACTAAAATATTTCAGAATTAAAACAAAACTCTGTAAATTTCTTTCTTCAGTTCTTTCAAAACATTTCTACTATCTATAAAAGGCTTAAATCTTACTAAATCATAGTAATAAATTTATAGAATTTTATAGTAGGTCTTAAAAGAAAACTGAATTCAACCCTCAATTTTCTCTCTTTCACAAAGAGATTACTTGATACATAATAGGTAAACAATGAAGACTTACTAAGTCAATGAAGAAATGAATGAATGAATGAAGATCCAGAAGGGTTATATGACTCTTCAAAGCTCCAACAATCAATATCAAAATCCAGCATTAGTCATAACTAGCTTTCCAGATTCTTTTGGAGTGGGTGTGGGAGTAGAAGAAACCAAGATTTTAAAACCCTTTCTGGGTCCTTGGGAAAATCTTAACCAAAAGGCATTACAGCCAGTTTCCTTTGGTTCTCTTTCTTAGAAAAGCACTTGATAAAATAAATTTTGCCAAGATATATCTCCTTGGAAACCAAAATGCAATTGACTATTGTTTATTTCTCTATATATATAAATAATATTTAATATAGGACCATAAACAACTGCAATTGTTTTTGCATCAAAAGTAAAACAGGTGGCCTATGACTAAAAGAAAAATCCAACCAGAGGAGAGGAACAGAACATTGAAAAGGACCACATAAGTCACTAGAAGAGTATCAGCTATACAAGAACAGGAACCATGTATCCTGTTTACCAGTAGCAGCCACCAGTCCCTGGCATATAATGGGATTCAATAAACACCTACAGGAAAAGTGAATACATTACTCCTTAGAGACCTACCCATGCAAACAAAAATTCATTTGGTCACCATTCAACATTATCTTGCAGATACAAATTCATTTGGTCACTAATAAACACATCTTTATGATAGACCTACTACATACAAGCATACTACATTTTTCTTCCAAGGAAATTCTACCAAATGTCCCTTCAAATAATATACTCAACCAAAATTATCCCCATCGTTGTATTAAGAAGATGAGAAAATGTGTCTTAAGTAGCCGAAATTAGTTACTATAGCAGCCACTAAATTTGCTGTTCTGACTTCAATCTTTTGCCTTCAATTCATCCTATATAACCCAGCCAGATCAGTTTTCTGTTTTGTTTTTGTTTTTTTTAACACATCCAAAATATAAAACAGTACTGCGGTTAAGTACTCTACCTTTATATGGGGCCCACTGCTATTCAACAAGCAGATACAGGAAATCTGAAACTATTGGATTGGAAAAGGAAAGACAACACAGCATCAAGGAAAAAATTATCACGAGTTGACAGTTCTTATAATAATTTCTCTATATCACTGTGATGCAACTGACACAGAGTGTTGGGTATGAACACCCACTAAGGTACACATCTGACTGTTGTGATAATTCAAGATTCATTGCCTTTTTGAAGCTTTCCCAAGCCACTGGACTCAATACCTGTGAAAGCACTTTGCAAACCGGAAGTGCTAGACACACAGCTTTTACTACGCTCCTTGCCAATTGATAGCCTCATACATTCTGCCATTAAAATCAACTTACCTCATTATCTAAGTGTGTCTTGACCCTTCAAAAACAGAAAAAATTCTTTGTATTGTTTAATGTCACTTCTTTATTACTCAATATCTAGAACAGCATAACTTTAAAATGCCACTTACACTTCCCAATTTCAGAACGTATTACCAATCAAAACAGTGTGATAATGGCATAAAAACAGACAAACAGACCAACGGAACAGAACAGACAGCCCAGAAATAAACCCACATATATAGGTCAAATGATTTCTGGCAAGGGTGCCAAGACCGCTCAATAAGGAAAGGACAGTCTCCTCAACAAATGGTGCTGGAAAAAATAAGACACCCACATGCAAACGAATAAAAGTTGGACCCTTATACTATACATAAAAATGAACTCAAAATGTACTAAAGACCTAAATGTAAGACCTAAATTATAAAACTTCTGAAGAAAACACAAGCTTTATTACTTTGGACTTGGCAGTTATTTCCTGGACATGACCAATAGCAAAATTAGCCAAGAGGGACTACATCAAACTAAAAAATTTTTGTGCATCAAAGGACACAATCAACAGAGCAAAAAAGCAACCTGGAATGGAAGAAAATATTTGCAAGTAATCTATCTCATAAGGAGTTAATATCTAGAATATGGAGCAAAGCCTGAGGTCACTGGGGACTGCCCACTGGGCCTTGCCCAAGATGGACAGCCAGATTCCTTATGATGACTACCCAGTGGTTTTCCTGCCTGCCTATGAGAATCCTCCAGCATGGATTCCTCCTCATGAGAGGGTACCCTGCCCAGACTACAACAATGAGTTGACCCAGTTTCTGCCCCAAACCATCACACTGAAGAAGCCTCCTGGAGCTCAGTTGGGATTTAACATCTGAGGAGGAAAGGCCTCCCAGCTAGGCATCTTCATCTCCAAGGTGATTCCTGACTCTGATGCACATAGAGCAGGACTTCAGGAAGGGGACCAAGTTCTAGCTGTGAATGATGTGGATTTCCAAGATACTGAGCACAGCAAGGCTGCTGAGATCCTGAAGACAGCTCGTGAAATCAGCATGCATGTCCACTTCTTTCCCTACAATTATTATCACCAAAAAGAGAGGACTGTGCACTAGACAGTTACAGACTACAGCCCTTCATGTGGACTCTCCCACGACGTGCTGACTAGACTTCAGGGGAGCCACTTCTACTTTCAGCCCCTCCCTGGAATAGTGGAGCTGAGAGGATGGGGAGACAGCTAACCAACTGCATTATCCAAACTGTATTGCACTTTTTGTTCCCCAGTTTTCTAGGTGAGCTTCATTCCCTGAAAGGAGAAGGATGATGATATCTAGGCATAACCTAGACAGTGAGGAACCTAGTTAGGAAAGACAAGTGACATTTATTGAATTCCATGTACTAGTCCTTTCCACCTGTCACATTTTAATTACAGAAATCAGTAGCAAAAACAATCTTGGGGATTTTCCATCTGACTTGCCTGGCCATCTCATCTCATCCCATTCTTGTACTACCAGAGGTTTCATACACTTTGGAGACTCCAATGAGACCCTGTTTTCACCCCTTCCTCCTCCTAGCCTCTCCGTCAAAAAGTAAAACACAATGCCGAAGGAAAAAAACATATATCCAGAATATATAAAGCACTCCTACAACTCAACAACAATAAAAAAACCCAATTTAAAAATGGGCAGAGGGCTTGAACAGGCACGTATGCAGAGATAATATACGAATGGCCAACAAGAATATGAAAATGCAATCAACTTCATCATCAGAGAAACATATATCAAAACCATAATGAGATATCACCTCGCATCCATTAAGATGGTTACTATTTAATTTTTTTTTTTAATTAGCTCTGGGTGTGGTGGTGTGCAACAGTAGTCCCAGCTACTCAGGAGGCTGAGGCAGGAGGATCACTTGAGCCTGGGAGGCAGACATTGCAGTGAGCTGAGATCACACCACTGCACTCCAGCCTGAGTGGCAGAGGGAGACCCTGTCTCGAAAATTTGTTTAATTAATTAATTTTTTTAAAAAAACAAAATAAATATTGGTAAGGATGTGGAGAAGTTAGAACCCTTATGAACTGTTGATGAGATTGTAAAATAGTACAACTATGAAAAACAGTATAGAGGTTCCTCAAAAAATTAAAAATAAAACTATCATATGATGCAGCAATCCTGCTTCTGGGTATATATACAAAATAATTAAAAGCAGGGTCTTGGAAGAGGTATCTGCACACCCACGTTCATAGAAACAATCACAACTGTCAAAAGGTAGAAGTGGCCGGGCGCGGTGGCTCAAGCCTGTAATCCCAGCACTTTGGGAGGCCGAGACGGGCAGATCACGAGGTCAGGAGATCGAGACCATCCTGGCCAGCACAGTGAAACCCCGTCTCTACTAAAAAATACAAAAAACTAGCCGGGCGAGGTGGCAGGCGCCTGTAGTCCCAGCTACTCGGGAGGCTGAGGCAGGAGAATGGCGTAAACCCGGGAGGCGGAGCTTGCAGTGAGCTAAGATCCGGCCACTGTACTCCAGCCTGGGCGACAGAGCGAGACTCCGTCTCAAAAAACAAAACAAAACAAAAAAAAAAGGTAGAAGTAACCCAAACATCTATCCACAGATAAACAAAATGGTGCTGGAAAAACAAAATGGATAAACAAACTGTGGATAAACAGTGGATAAACAAAATGGATAAACAAAATGTGGTATACTCATACAATGGACTACTACTAAACCTTTAAAAAGGCAGAAATCCTGCCACATGCTACAACATTGATGAACCTTGAGGATTATATGCTAAGTCAAATAATTCAGTCACAAAAAGACAAATACTACATGATTCCACTTATATGAGGTTACCTCAAGTAGTCAGATTCATAGAAACAGAAAGAATGATGGTTGCCAGAGTCTGTGGGAGGTGGAAATGGGGGCCAATGTTTAATGCTTACAGAGTTTCATATCCGCAAGTTGAAAAAGTCCTGGAAATCTGTTTCACAACAAGGTGAATATACTTAATACTACTGAACACTTAAAAATGGTTGAAATGGTCAACTTTATGTGTTTTTACCACAATTTTTTTAAAAGAAGTGCTAACATACAGTTATCAAATTGCATGTACATGTCCCATCTCCACTGCAGGAGTCTAAGCAGCCTGACCCTTTAAACTGCTGGCAGTCATTTAAGGAGTTCTTCCAAGTTGTCTTTTTGAATCAATGGGCCTCTACGAAAGATCCAGAAGCTCTCCTTTTCACCCATCCAAAATGAAGTTTCTACAATCCCCAGTTCGCTGCACTCTGGTTTAAGTCCACTACTTATTTACCTTATTGTCAAGCACAGATCTAAAAATTACATAAAAGTCACTGTGTTTTCAACTAGGTGGGGAAGAAGCATAACAGAATCACCTACTGAGCTTCTTGAAATCACCCATCAACCTCAATATCTAGCATTTCTCTCCCAGGAGAAAAGCCTCAAGGTTCACTGTGATTCTCTACCCAACCACTCACTGCTTCCCCACACACACCCCTATCCAAACCACAGAAAACCACTACTTTTAACCACCACCTTGAAAATGGCCTTCAGAACAATCTCATCCAAAGCAATTATTAGGCTGAGGTTCTTGAACTTTTAATAAGCCTTGTCTGTGAATCCTACAGCTCTCTGTAACCTACCATTTATCTACTGAAACATTATTTTGTTATGCAATTTACTACACCTTGCTTCCTGTTACAAAGGATCATCATTAAGATCCTAATTTAAAAAATAAAACAACACTGAGACTCTGAAGAACCACAGGCATTTCTCAAACTAGAAAAGAGACATGGTTTAGGAACCGTATTCAGGCTTCCTAACATGTTTCCCAAGAGCACATTCTGAGCTAGGAGTCAAACCTGCCCCCACTACACAAACACACACACAAGCATGCACACATATGCACACAGAGCACTCTCTTCGTATGTCAAATACCAGTACTAAGAAGTTAAGCTCTGGGAAAGCACACTGGCAGAAGCTTCTGAGGTCTTCAGTGGAGCAACCAAAAGTATGGTTAGGGAAAAGTGAGGAGTTAAATCAACTACACATTTAATCCTCATTTCAAGAACATGTGTTTTTGAAAAGTCTTTAAAAGTCAAGCAGTATAGTTCAGAGCCACAGCCCCATGCTTCTTGCAAGAATATGGAAAAAAACTGACTCCATTTTTATTCCTAGGTATATACAGGTGAAGCAAGCAATAAAAGTCAAATTTGGTGAAAATTTTAGGACATCCTATTAATTTATATTTCTCTATCTTATAAGCACCTCCGAATAAGCAGACTCTCTCTTCCTGAAGGCATGGGATACCACAGTCCAGTTAGCAGCTGCTTCTCTGAGAGCATCAAGAACTGAAAAGAAACATTTTTAAAAATAGAGGTTCAGGCCGGGCGCTCATGCCTGTAATCCCAGAACATTGGGAGGCAGAGGTGGGCGGATCACCTGAAGTCAGGAGTTCAAGACCAGCCTAGCCAATATGGTGAAACCCCATCTCCAATAAAAATACAAAAAATATAGCTGCGCATGGTGGAGCGTGCCTGTAGTTCCAGCTACTCAGGAGGCTGTGGCAGGAGAATCGCTTGAACCCGGGAGGCAGAGGTTGCACTGAGCCAAGATCGCACCACTGCACTCCAGCCTGCATGACAAGAGCAAAAACTACGTCTCAAAAAAAAAAAAAAACAAAGGTCCGATCAATTCTGGGAGGTAGAGACTATTAAAGGAAAGGCAATGAGCTCAAAAAATACCAAATTAGGCCGGGCACAATGGCTCACATCTGTAATACCAGCACTTTGGGAGGCCAAGGCGGGAGGATGAAGTCAGGAGTTCTAGACCAGCCTGGTCAACATGGTAAAACCCTGTCTCTATCAAAAATACAAAAATTAGCTGGGTGTGGTGGCATATGCCTGTAATCCCAGCTACTTGGGAGGCTGAGGCAGGAGAATCACTTGAACCCAGGAGGCAGAGGTTGTAGTGAGCAGAGATCGCACCACTACACTCCAGCCTGGGTGACAGGCTCCATTTCAAAAAAAAAAGCAAATTAGATTTCCTATCTACACAGATACTTTACAATATGAAGAAAATGAATTACAGAACAATAACATGGAGGCCAAAGTAAAAGACACTGACCATAGTCAAGTCTTGATTATAGGAACAAGATCGTTAGGCACACAGCCCTTTGCTTTTCTTTCTCAATAGCTTTCTTCTGAGCAGTTCAGAACTCATTATAAAAAGAAGCAAGTCGGCTGGGCACAGTGGCTCCCGCCTGTAATCCCAGCACTTGGGAGGCTGAGGCAGGCGGATCACCTGAGGTCAGGAGTTTGAGACTAGCATGGCCAACATGGCGAAACCCTGTCTCTACTAAAAATATAAAAATTAGCCGGGTGTGGTGGCTTGTGCCTGTAATCCCAGCTACTCGGGAGGCTGAGGCAGGAGAATCACTTGAACCCAGGAGGCAGAGGTTGTAGTGAGTCGAGGTAGCGCCACTGCACTCCAGCCTGGGTGACACAGCAAGACTCCATCTCAAAAAAAAAAAAAGGGGGGGGGGGGGAAGCAAGTCGCTGAACCACAAAACCATCAATGATTATACCTGTTCGTAGCTTTGGTAAAAGGTTTTATGGAAAAGGTAGAAAGAGAAGAGAAATAACCACAATTAACTTTCATATCTGTGAAATTCATTTAACCTAGACCTGCTCTGTGGGAGGAAAGAGGGAAAAAGGAATCCAATGGCAGCAGCATTGGCTGTCAGTTCTGCTCAAGTTGCCTTTGAGTGACCCCCAAGTTTTGTGAACCAGCAATTCTCCCTCCCCAAGCTGGCATTCCCAAAAACCACACATTCTCCTATCTCTCCTGAATTGGAAAAAGGGAAATCTAACATTATGTAATTGCCTGCTTCCCGCAATTTAAACTTAGGCATACTACAATCCTAATTAGACGGAGAACTTAAGTGCAACATGACAAGCAACAAATTGGAAATCTACAGGTTGAAATTTCTCATCCCAGACTTCCAGAGGCAAAGAGAAATGGCTTCACCTGACTTTGTGGCACACCCACCAACGCACTACTACTTATTATGGGCCAGCTAAAGAAGCCCCTGACATCCCTCCATGTCATTTTGGTGTCATCTCTCTATGCCTTTAAGAAAACACGCTGTTCTGTTTGCAGATGGGGTTATCTTACTCTCTCCAGGCCAGAATAAAAGGAGAAAATGGTTGTTGACCGGGGAACATTACCTACCGTTAAAAGATCTGCCCTGATGGTTTTTTGTACCCTCATGATTACAAACCAAATCAACCAAATCACTGTGTTGTTCTGTCCCTTATGCAAATCATCCATGTTTAAAAGACCCAGAAGCCACAAATCTTTCCCATGCTTCTACCACTCACTTCAGAGCTGATCAACAGTTCACTGAAAAAAATGAATGAGCTAGCATCTAAGAATAAATAAAGCATCTAAGAACTTAAATAAAACCTTTGAAAGCAAGGTGTCATCAAAGTGTGTGGGTTTTGTTTTGTTTTGATTAGCTGGGCATAGAAAAAAACTAAAAGCAAAAATTCAATAAGGCCAATTTATTTCCCACACCAAAAAAGTAGAAGTGCAGCAGGTAGAAGGTCAGATTGTCAATCTCCAGGGATAGTGGAACACCCTTGTTTTACTGCATCTGTCTGTAGAATAAGACCCAAACTTCTGTGTGAGCACTAGCAGAATACCACAATGCTTATTCCTCCCGGGAGAAGGAAATCCCCTCACCTCAAGAGCATTCACCAAACCAGCAGGGAAATTTCTTTTCTGCTGGCTCAGATTACTCTACTGGAAGGTAGGGTGGCACAACATAAATCAGTCCCATTTTCAACAGGAAGCTCCTACATGTTCCTGTTTTATGTCCTGTTTTATCTCTCCACCTAACACCCCCACCCCCAATCTGTGGTTACCCTTACATGTCGCTGAGAAAAAAGGTCCAAAATTCAGTTGGCCATGGTCCAGAAACAAAAATGGTACACCTAATTTCTTCTGCAAATGGAAATGAGTTTTAAAAAAGAAGAAAAAGACAAACCAAAATAAAATAAGTTTAGATTTTCTAAAGAACTAAAGAGTACATTATGCTCTGAGCTAATATAGATTTATTTAAAATGAAACAAAATAAGAAAACCTACAGGCTCTACTATGTAGAAACTTTAACTCATATTTTCTTTTTCCATAATTTTGTCATTTGAGTAACTATGAAGCTTGGTTACCAAACACTACATCAATGTTGTTTTCATAGCTTTACAACCTTACCACAGATTGTTCGTTTCCTTAAGTTCTGCATCTCCTCATTTTGGATATTTAATAAATACTGAACTCTTAAGTGGGGAGAGAAAGCAGTAAAATTTTAACATAACAGGCTCTAAGGTAGGAAAAAAAAAACAGAAAATAAATAAAATTAAATATGGACACCTGTCTTCCAATCACTGCCCAGTTATTAATCAGTTCTATAATCTTCAACAAATCACTTTCACTTTCTGGGCTTCAGTTTCCTCATATGTAAAACGGGAAACATAAGCCAAATGAGTCAAAATCCCTCCTAGTTCCAACAATCCATGAATCTGTCCAACAAAAAGAAAACCCTATTACAAATAAGACTTTATAGTTTACAAAGTACTTTCATACATATATTCTCATTAATTTTTGTAGCTCATCTGTGAAGCAAGTTTTGAGCCCATCTCTGCAGGAAACAACAGGAAAGTTCAGAAAGAAGTTCAATTATTTTTCAGTATCTCACAACGAAAACGGCAGGGCAGGTATCTGAAATCCAGACCTTCTGATGACAAATAGTAGGCTACATTATTTCAAAATGTTTAAATATATTACAATTCAAAAATAATTGCCTATTATGTATAACCTTTATGGGGGCATCAGGATACCATAACTCCATGCCAGGAAATATTACTACAAATGGTCCCACTGGACCACAAGTTCCATGCGGCCAGGTACACTCTTTTGCTCATCACTGGAATCACAGAAACCAAAAATGCACCTGCCAGATAGCGGCAATCAAAAAATATTGCTTGACTCACCACTCAAAAGGCTAGGAATATAGGGATGCAATGGGGAAAAAAGGAATTTCTGAATTTATTTTCAGATTTGAACTTCCATGATTTGATCCAAAGGGGAAAAAAAAAGTGAGCTCTATCAGAGCTCTAGTTCTTTATTACGGGAATGAGTCTATTTGTCTTCCATAGAGAAAATCGAATATGGTCAGCGAACCAAAAGGCTTAAAATCTGAGATGTCACAAAAAAATCTTCAGGATATTCATACTTCATTTGTGCACTGATACGGACCAATAACAATGATAATACAATGGTAAGGACTGATAAGAGGCACATAGTCATATTATTAATCATGACAAACTTTCCACCAAATTCCACTCTCATACCATTTCAGCTCTCCTCATGCTCCCATTTCACCGCTCAAAGAGATTTTGAAAAAAAGAAAAGTCATTTATCTAAAATTCAGACTGCAACTTAACAGAACATACACATCACAACTCAACCAAGATCCCCCCAAAGTCTACAAAACTGCTAATTCCAAGCAATCCTCAATCTATGACTTCAATAAACTTACTAGAAGGTGTTTTTTAAAAGTTCCTAAACAATCAAGGTGGGGGCACTATACCAGAATTACACACATACTTCAAAGCAAAAGCAAAGCAAATGCAGAAGCCTGAAAATACTAGTGAAAGGGCAGAGACAAACGAAGTGTTAAATCAATTTCAATACAAAATATCAGAGAGCTGCTTTGCAATTATTACCTGGAGTTCAAGTCAACCTTGCCATAGAACCCTCCAATGAAATCACAACTATCACTGACTAATACTTCAGATTTTAAAAGTTCACTGTACCAGAATTGCAATTTCAAACTCGAGGAGCAGAAGCAGGAACTGCAGACAAGCTAACAACAGCAACACCTACTGACTGTCTCAAGCCACTCACCAAACTTGTTCTCTCAGTCAACTAGAAAAATCAAATGACAGTCAACTTCAAGAGTCCTTTACTTAAGCATTAATGAGATAAGAAAATTAGTTGTCAGAGACATAAAGTCATTCATCCCCCAAATCTCTTATTTTGCCTCTAACCATTTATGTGGAAACAATCACTCATCATTTTAAATGCCCTGTTAATTGTTAATGCTTTAGCATAATTGATTCCATGGGAAAATGTTTTAATATTAATATTGTAGTTAATAACTGGGATGTCATCTAATAGTTGGACACATCAGTGGCCGTAATAAACTAGCTGAGACCTACTGCTATTACCACTGTTTCATATTACCCTTTTTTTTAATCCTGGTAAAGGTAGCTTAATTGCAGCGTTCAAAAAACGAAGAGAAAACTGAAAGTCGTTAAATCAGGATTATACAGAAAATTAATAGTTACTAAACTGGCTGCAGAACTCAGTATGATCTAACCTTGTACATTTCCAAAAGATTCGGTCAGAGAATCTTTGCCTTGGACGGATACTCCATAGGAGAAAACAGGAGAAAGTTGACACTTAACTCCCACAGAGTACCAGCATAAAAACAATGGCTTTAAGAGTCTGACTCAGAGTTTCAACATGAAAGGTTTGCTTTATAGAGGAAACGCCAATCCCAGTCCATCCAGATAGACCTGGAACCTGATGAAAGTCGACACCTTTACTCTGAAATTTGCATCGCATCGCTGGCTCCAGTTTAGAAACATGATCGTTTCGCAGGTAGTATGCATTTCAGTGAATGCTGCCTCTAAACTACCCGTCAGCGAAAATAAAATCTATAAGGTAAACGTAGTCTAGGAGCCATCAATCCCCAAATGCTTCCCTTAGAAAACGAATGCCAACAATTCAGCTAAACATCTTCATTGAAAGTGAGCCATTTCCCATGTCTCTCTGTTTTCCAAACCGCGATGAAATTTCAACCTGCCCAACACGATTACTGGTCCACCTAGAAATGCCGTGGACCGATTTTTTAAGAGCCTCGGAAATTTCCTTTAAGGTCAGGAGAGAAGCTGGTAACAGATGGGGCGAAGGAGGAAAAGTTCTTTTTGCAGCACCCTCGCGCCTCCCCAGCCCTTTCGCAGTTTACTCGCTCTCTGGAAATCAGGTTACAGCATCCCAAAATTTCATGTCCCCAAGACCCCCAAAGGGGAAATTAACCACCCTCAGGCACCGAGCTGTTCGTCTCCATTTCCCACAACTCAACCAACTCGGCCTGCCTACTCCAGCTCAGGCTGCAAAGCGCTCACCCAGGTGACTGGAAGGGAAGGGTCGCCAGGTGGCGACCAGCTCAGCGGGGTGGACGCAACCGCCGAGACTGGGACGCGGGTCTCCTGGACTCCCGCAGAGGCGCCTGCCCCGTAGTTGTGCAGATTCGGGTTCTGGGGTGCGTGCGCGCGCGCCGGGCGCGGTAGAGCTAGACTCGCCCCCGCCGGGCTGCGCTATCAGCAAGCCACCAAATCGAAAATCAAACTTTAACCGGCCTCCTGGGGTCCTGCTCCGGGCCCTGGACCCCAACCCCGGCCAGAAACAGGGCAGGCGGCTGTCAGCGGTCCTGCACCCCCACTACCCCCAGGACCCGGGCGCGGGGACCACTTACCGCTCGGCCCGGCCTCCCGGTGCCGCCGCGCGTCCCGGGCGCGTCCGCCGCGCGCTCTCCCTGGGGAGAAAGAGAAACCGTGTAGACGGCCGGCGCGCGCTCACTCGCCGCCTCCTCTGCCGAGAGCGGCGAGGCCGGGCCGGGGCGGGCGCCGAGTGCGGAGCGGAGGGGGGCCCGAGGGAGGCGGGGGTGGGAATCAGCCCAATTCCCGAGCCTGGTTCCGAGGGGGACCCGGAATGCAGGCTGGCGGGCGGCCGGCGGGGGCCGAGCTCCCGAGGAGAAGGCGGAGGTGGCCCCGTCCTCGGGCATCAACTATTGTCTAGGCGCCCGGGCCCCGGCTCGCGCCGTCCCCGAGGCTCAGCGCCCCCCATCGCGCCTGCCCGCAGGAGAAAAAACTGAGGGGGCGGCCAGTACGGGAAGCAAGTGTGGGGGGTCCGGGCTCCAAAGGTCCGAGATGGGCGCGAGGTAGGGGGGGATGGGGAGGTGCGTACCGCGTGGGGGAGGGGACAGGTAAGTGCCGACGGGGGCGAGAAGGCCCCGAGGACCGGTAGGGGAGGAAATGGGGAGGGAGCTACAGAGGCGGGAGGGGATGGAGTGGCTGCGGGGGCGGCCTCTGGGGCCCAGACCTGGCCCTCCCCGGGGACCCTCCAGCCGGGGACTCGGCGCTGCACTGACTTTTCGCTCACTCGCTCACGCACGCACTGAACTAGCTCACAAAGTTGCCGGCAGTGGCGGCGCCTCACTCGCCCTTCCCCTCCCCGCCTCCCGCCCCATTCCTTCCCCTCCTTCACTCCTCCCTCTCCCCCAAGTCTCGGGTGAGATCACCACGGAGCGCCTCGGCACTGCGCGCAAGTCTCGCGAGAGAAGCGGCGGCTGGGCCTTGCGGGCGGAGGAAGTGGAAGAAGTCGCGGGAGGTATAGGGGACCGCGGAACTTCTGGTTGCTATGACGACGGCAAAGCCCTGGATTTCTGTCTCCTGCGGAGAGCAGAGGCTGCAAACGTGGGTGCAGTTTTCAACCTGCCTTGCGCACTGGCAGTGGGGAAAGCTAGGGATGGTTGCGAAAGGATAATTTTTAAACCGATTCAAGAGGGCATCTCTAGAAGACCAGGGTCAAGATACCTGGCTAAATTTGGCAAATAAGGTTAATGTATTAAGAGGTTCTGGGACAGGTTTCTGCCTAAGAGCCAGCACATCTCTGCAGCCCGAATTTCTACCATATATTCAGTTTTTCAGCCTTTTCTTTCAATCTTATTCCTCCACCCCCACAACTCCCATGCTCCCTCCCTCCTTCTCTTCTCAACTCGCACACACACCCAGACTAGGCTCCTTCACGAACTGGCTCATTCATCTCTGTATTCCCAGCGACTCCGCAGGCTTGGTCCATACTAGGTATTGGCTACTTTTTTAAAAAGTTGAACGCAACAGTCCATACCTGTCCTCAGTACTTGCCTTTGGCCCTACCCTAAAAAGTACAGTCAAGTTTGGACTCTCTTATAAACTACCCTCCCATTTCTGTTAACACCTTGTCTTTTTCAATGGTAATAATCTCTGCTTTCTCCACATCTTCCTCATAAAAACCCTATTCACCATTTTTTTTTAAATCATTAGGCATTCTCAGACGCCTTTATACCTACTCCAAAATGCTATTAAGGATGAGGATGAACTCTTCTCAGGCCTGTGTCTTCTTTTAACTGTAGAAACTTTTCTAAAGTGAGGGTTATTATATACTCACTAAGTCAAATGGATACTGTGAATAGAAGTTAAACTTTAGATTTCAAAATGAATGAGTAAAAATAGATTCCATGGTATGTGGATTATATCTCAACTTTTAAAATTCCTATCCATGAACATGGGAAACCATTATTTAACTCAGTCCCACAGAACTAGAAACCTAAAGCATGAACCTAAGCATATGAGGACTAGGCAGTCAAAACTTTTCAGTCACTTGCAAGTTTAAATCCTGTCAATGAAAGTTTATGTATTAGAAACCTAAGTGATACTAGACAAAGTCAGGAAACTAAGGTTTAAGTTTTTCTGTGCCACTAATAATTGAGTCTCCTTGAGAAGTTATTTAATCTCTCTGATTGTTCTTCTGTGGGGAGTACCCTACGTTAGGTTATTACAGCTTTAAAATTCCATAGCTGGCCGGCATGGTGGCTCACATGCGTAATCCCAGCACTTTGGGAGGCCCAGGTGGGAAGACTGCTTGAAGCCAGGAGTTTGAGACTATCCTGGACAACATAGAGACCCTGTCTCTACAAAAATAAAAAATATTAGCTAGGTATGTTGACATGCACCTGTAGTCCCAGCTATTCAGGAGACTGAGGCTTCAGAATCACTTGAGCCCAGGAATTAAAGGCTGCAGTGACCTCTGATCACACCACTGCACTCCAGCCTGGGCAACACAGTGAGATCCTGTCTAAATATATATATACTTATGTATGTGCATGTGTGTGTGTATATATATATATTTCATATAAGAGCTCTTAGACCTATAAAATTTTCCAATGAATAACAAATCTTCCTTTTACAGCAAATGATTAAAAAGTTTGATTTTATAGGTCAGTTTCACAAAGAGTAGCTACCTGTTGACAATTTTCTTTAAATGTTGACAATTTTATTTTAAACTTTCCCTTGTCTCAACTACAAAGACAACAAAAATATTGACCATGTTACAGTAATTTCAAAGGTAATCTACAGTTCATGATTTGCTTTTACACTAATTCAAAGCAGGTTCCTTGTTATTTAATAAATATTCTAATTAAAACCAAAGACCCAAACTAAATATATCCATACTCCCAAAATAACTATAAGGAAAGAGGGAGGGAAGGAGGAAGGCAAAGAAGGAAGGAAGGAAGGAAGGAAGGAAGGAAGGAAGGAAGGAAGGAAGGAAGGAAGGAAGGGCCTCAGATGCATTTACTGGTATGTTTAATATATTTTCACAAAGAAACACAATGGAACATCACCATCAGTCCTGTGAATCTGTTTTAAGAAACCATTTTTCATAACATTGCAAAATATTATAAATCAGTTGTTGCTCATTTGTTCTGGCTTAGCTTTTAACATAATTTTGCCCTTAAAGGATGGCTGCCAATCTACATCCACCAACACAGTACAATTTCAGGGCCATCTGTTTTATGACTCCCAGATAGCCATTTGAAATAATTGACCCAAATGCTAGCCAAATCTATTAACATTCTTCAGTGCTTCTTATAAGGCTCAAGAGATGGGTGTTGGCCTCAAATTACAAAAATAACTTCCCTAATCTTCAGACATAGTAAAATAGTAGAAATTGTCCCAGGGATCTAAAACTGCTTTTTCAAGGCCCTGGGCTACTATTTATCCCTCACTGATGGCAGAACTTTCATCCTTGTTTCTAAAGGAGATAAAAAGTGAAAGCTACCAAAGCCTAGTTTCCAACTGCACATTCTCTAGGTCAGTCACTCCTGCTGTATCCTCCTGACCTTCCTAGGGTTTCAAAATAGCAGATGTCAGGCAGCAGAAGGGGGAAAGGAGGAATGGAGAGTTTGCCAAGAGCACAGACTAGATCTCAATCCACTTCCTGTCCACTCTCTTTCTTGGCTTCTCTACCCATCTCTGCTCAATCCCTTCCCTTTGCCCTCCAACACAAAGGATATGTAACCTTTCTAGTGATAAGAACATCTAGTCATTTACTATGTTACTCCCTTCCTATTTGCTTCTTAGTTTGTTAAAACCCAGGTGAATTCATTTCTCTCTGGTTATTCTACCCAACAAAACACCCTAATGTATAGAATATACCAACTATAGAATGAATTTTGACACAGAGGCCTACCATACAAAGAAATTGTATGTATTTTTTAATGTTATAAACACTGACTCACATTTGCATGTTTTACATTTAAAATCTGATTTAACTGGCCTTTTAGTTCAGAACTCCAGTAGCTGTACATCTACAGGGCATTATTCTAAGTGATATTTAGAAAGATTATTCTGAATCATTACAAAGATCCAAAGTGCCCTCAAAATTATTCAGGATTAAGTGATATCCCATGTTGTTTCAATTTTAGGGTTTTATTGTTTTAACCCTATTGGTGTGACTCTGTGTATGTGAATACTGGATTCCTTAGAAAATGCCCCTTCTCTCATTTACACAGTAGTATTCATTACTAGTTTAAAACACCAAGTACTTTATAACCAATTAACATTCTGTTAATCAATTAACAGCAAAACTACTATACTTCCCTGTACTGTTCCCTCCTCTTTAAAGGACTATTTCACACCTTCTCCTCCTTAAACCTCTCCTAGTACTTCCAGCTAATGGCCTTGCTCCCTCTTTTGTTGGTAAAATAGAAATAATCAGAAGAGAACTGAATACACACACCCTCTCTACCACTCTGCCTACCAGCCGACCTGCATCTGTCTGCATATACTCCTCTGTCCTTCCTGTCACTTATGAACTCTCGGTGCTCTTAGCCGAGATTAGCCTCTAGATCTGTGCATTAGTGCCATCGCCTCTAACTCAGGGACATTGATTCAGCAACGGTTGCCACTCTCTCTTGAATCAGCAAATTTTCCTTCTCTACTGCTTCACTTCTAAGGGTTTACAAGCATACTGGAATATCTGCCGTGGTAAAAAGTAAAATGCTTCCTAGATATTATGTCTCCCCTGCTTCATTTTATAACTGGAATCTTCAAAAGGCTCTTCCATGCTTGATGTCTTCAATTCCTATCCCCTTCCCTTGAATCCACTCCAAGCAGCCTTTCACCCCCACTACTCCACGGCAACAAGTCTTCTCAGGGGCATCAGTGACTTCCTCATTGCTAAATCTGGTGCTCAACTTCCAAGCTCACCTGGCTGGAGCCCTCAGCAGCAGGGAAGAGGGCAACCATGTTGGTTCTTGAAATGTTTTCTTCGCTTGTCTTCTGAGCCAAGAGTCTATCCTAGTTCTTATTCTACCTTTCTGGTCTTGAACTTCTCAGCATAGGAGGCTGCAGGACTCAGACTTCGGACATCTTTGTGGTCTCTTTTCACTCTGTGGTGAGCTTACCAGTCTGATAGTTTTAAATACCATCTGTACATTAAATACTCCCAGATTTACACCTCCAGGCTAGTCATCTCCCCCATCTCCAAATTTGTACATCCATCTGCTACTCAACATCTGCAACTGATTATGTACGAGGTATTTCAAACTTCACATATTTAAAATTGATGAGCTCCAAGTATTCCCCCCAAAACCAGTGCCCTTCTGAACTCCAGATATCCCTCTCAAAACCAGTTCCCTTTGGGAGGCCGAGGCGGTTCAATCGCAAGGTCAAAAGATCGAGACCATCCTGGCCAACATAGTGAAACCCCATCTTTACTAAAAATACAAAAATTAGCTGGGTGTGGTGGCGCCGCCTGTAGTCCCAGCTACTCAGGAGGCTGAGGCAGGAAAATCACTGGAACCTGGAAGGCGGAGGTTGCAGTGAGCCGAGATCGTGCCACTGTTCTCCAGCCTGGCGACAGAGTGAGACTCTGTCAAAAAAAAAAAAAAAACCACTTCCCTCCAGCAGTCTTCCCCATCTCTGTTAAGGGTATCTTCCCAGAGGTTCAGAGGTTTTGTTCAGAGCAAAAGTCTTGGAATCATCTTTGACTCCTCTATTTCTCTCACATCCAAACCATCAACAAATTCTGATGGTCCTTTCTTCAAAATATGTGTAGAATCCAGTCACTTCCACCCACTGCAGCTCCACCTCTCTGATTCAAGCCATTTCTCACCTGGATTATCACAGTTGTCTCCCTACTGGTCTCCCTAGTTGGTTTCCCTACTTCTGCATTTCCCCTCCAATAATTTGTTCTATACACAGGATCCAGAGTGTGGAGCATGAGTAAGTCTGATCTTGTCACTTCTCTGCTCACAAAGCTTCCAGGACCTCTCACCTCACTCGGAGAAAAAACCCCAGTTCATATTCTGGCCCAGAGGGCTGTATATTCTTCTGACTCCCAATCCCTCTCTCTCCCCTCCCTCTTTCTACCCCAGCCACACTGGCATTCCTGCTATTCTTTGACTACACTTGGTGCTCTACTGCCTCTAGGACTTGCATTTGCTCTTTCCTCTGCCTGGAGAGGTCTTTCCCCAAATAACTGCATGATGCACTTTCTGGGTCTGTTTAGATGTCTGTACAGAGGTAACTGTGTTGGTAATCTGCCTGCTTGCTCTTGGGAGCTCTCTCTTGTCCTGCTCTACCTTGCAGTAGGGCTGACCCCCATGGGCCATGTTTTCAAGGATGCCTTGTCAGGGGCTTCAAGGATGCCTTGTCAGGGGCTTCCAGCTGGTTTCAACCATCAGGATGCAAAACAGGAATTTGGACAGATGGAATAGACAAGTGAAAGCCATTCTCCTCCTCTCTCTGTATGCTTCAGGCAGAGTTTTAGTAGCAAGTGCATTTCCTTCATGGCCCCAGGTTCCACTGGGTGAGAACCATCCCCAGGCTCTGATATAACTTTAGCTGGAGGGTGATATTAGCTTCCTGGTGTTAAGAATCCTGGCTGGGTGTGGTGGCCCACGCCTGTAATCCCAGCACTTTGGGAGGCTGCGGTGGGCAGGTCACCTAAGGTTGGGAGTCGGAGACCAGCCAGACCAACATGGAGAAACCCCGTCTCTACTAAAAATACAAAATTAGCCAGGCGTGGTGGCACATGCCTGTAATCCCAGCTACTCGGGAGGCTGAGGCAGGAGAATCACTTGAACCCGGGAGGTGGAGGTTGCAGTGAGCCGAGATCAAGCCATTGCACTCCAGCCTGGGCAACAAGAGCAAAACTCCATCTCAAAAAAAAAAAAAAAAAAACTCTGGATTCCTTCATCACCCTGGTTAATTTATCAGCTCTTCCATCCACCATGTACTTCCCCTGTATAAAAATTCTCTCATTTTGGCCAGGCACAATGGCTTATGCTAGTAATTCCAGCACTTCGGGAGACTGAGGAGGGCGGATCACTTGAAGCCAGGAGTTTGAGACCAGCCTTTGCAACATGGCCAAACTCCGTCTCTACTAAAAATACAAAAACATTAGCTGGAGGCTGAGGTGGGAGGATCGTTTGAGCCCAGGAGGTCGAGGCTGCAGTGAGCCAAGACTGCACCACTGCACTCCAACCTGGGTGACAGAGAGAGACCCTGTCTCAAAAAAATAATAAAAATAAAATAAAAAATAAAAATTCCCTCTTTTGAATGACCAAGAACAGCTTCCATTCTCCTAACTAGACCTTGATTGTTATAGTTACTCTTTACAAAATAGCAATCACCCCAATCTCATACTCCCCACACAGCTGAGTTCTATTGCTCTCTGAAGTCTATCACTCCCTGACGTATTATCTAATCATTTGTTGGTTTATTGTCTGTCTTTCATCTAGAAGGTAAGATCCCTGAGGGCAGGAACTCTATGTCTGCCTTATTCACTGCTGTATTCCCAGCACCTAGAACAGTGCCTGGCACATAGTAGGCACTCAACACATGTTTTTCATATAAGCAAAGAGTGCTCATTCAGACAAAATAAAACTGCTAGCAGAGTGTGGTAAAGAGAACACCCCTACCCTCCAAGATGTCTACATCCTAATCCTCAAAACCTGTGAATATGTTACCTTATGTGGCAAGAGTTTTTATAAAGATATGATTTAAGTTAAGGATCTTGAGATAGGGGGATTATCCTAGATTATCTAAGTGGGCTCAGTGTAACCACAAGGTTTTCATAAGAGGGAAGGAGGAGGGTCAGAGTTAGACATGGAGATGTAACCACAGAAACAGAGTCAGAAAGAGATCTGAAGATCCTACATTACCAGCTTTGACAGTGGAGGAAGAGACCATAAGCCAAGGCATGTAGAAAACCTCTAGAAGCTAGAAAGGCAAGAGAAACAGATTCTCCCCTATAGATTTCATAAGGAATGCAGCCCTGCCAATATCTTGATTTTATCAAAGTGAAACTCATTTCAGACTTCTGACCTCCAGAAATGTAAGATAATAAAATGGTGGTGTTTTAAGCTACAAATTTGTGATAATTTGTTACAGCAGTAATAGGAAACTAATAGTGTTTAATCAGGTATGTAAGCTCTTTGTAGTCATAACGTGTGTCTTGTTTGCTCTGAAATACCTACAATTTAATACAGTTCCTGACCAAAAAAAAATAGGCACTCCATAAATGTACAATGAAAGAATGAAGTTTAACAGCAAAGCAGTATCAGGGCTCCCATTCTGATGGAGTGGAAAATCCCTTACCTGGCTTTCTGGCTCAGAAAGCACCTTGATATTAGGAAGCCTTTGTGAGCTTTTTGAGCTATGAAGATATAGGGGTATAAGGTAGAGGCAATCCAGGTCTTACACACCAATGTCAGCTAGAGAGAATGTGGACAAGTCACAAGGGCCTTGTGTGGTATATTCAGGACTTGGGCTTTATTCTGTAGTCAATAGGGAGCCACTGAAGGATTTTCATCTAGGGTGGAAACATTCAAATTTGCATTTACAATGCATAGAATATTAGAAGCATGGGATTTAGAAATCCATGGGTTGGAGAAGAGATTAGAACTACAATCACAAATTTGGCAAGCAGTAGCTTTTAATTGCTAATATGATGCATTTAGATAACTTTTTTTTTTTTTTTTTTTGAGAAGGAGTTTCACTCTTGTTGCCCAGGCTGGAGTGCAGTACTGCAATCTCACTCAGTTCACTGCAACCTCCGCCTCCTGGATTCAAACGATTCTCCTGCCTTAGCCTCCCAAGTAGCTTGGATTACAGATGCCTGTCACCATGCCTGGCTAATTTTTTTTTTTTTTTTTTAGTAGAGATGGGGTTTCTCCATGTTGGTCAGGCTGGTCTCGAACTCCTGACCTCAAGTGATCTGCCCACCTCAGCCTCCCAAAGTGTTGGGATTACAGGTGTGAGCCACCACGCCCTGCCTAGATAACATTTTAATTAAAATGCACCCGCACAAACTTTCTTTCCTTGTCATAAGCATTTTCTTTTGAAACATTTTGCATTAAACTATTCATGCCTTTCCTGGGTTTTCAGGCAATTTTCTTGTAAATATAGATAAAATAAAATGAAATAAAAATCCCCAAAAGGATGAAAAGTTCTGGCCCACCAATACTTTTGACCTTTTCCTCTATGCTATAGACATCAACACATGCTATTACAGTTATAACATTCTTTTTTTATTTTATTTTTTTTTTTTGAGACAGTTCGCTTTATCACCCAGGCTGGAGTGCAGTGGCTCGATCTCAGCTCAAGCAATTCTCCTTCCTCAGCCTCCCAAGTAACTGGGATTACAGGTGCCTACCACCATGCCCAGCTAATTTTTGTATTTTTAGTAGAGGCAGGTTTCACCATGTTTACCGGGCTGGTCTCGAACTCCTGACCTCAGGTGATCCACCCACCTCGGCCTCCCAAAGTGCTGGGATCACAGGCATGAGCCACTGCAACCCAGTTCATATATATATATATGTATATATCGTCTCTGAACCATTTCAAGATTTTTTATTCATCCTACCATTAATATTTCCTTTTAGGAAGCTCTTTGAACCATTTAAAATAACTTCAATATTCTCTTAGGAGCTGGAAATTCCCTTCCAAACAGCCCTTTCCCTTTTATTCCTTTCATCAGATTTCACAGTAGAGAAGGTGTCAAGGAAGGAAGGTGAATTTTAAAAGTCTTCTCTCTACTCTCTTGTCTTTTTAAAATCCCTAGAAATGAAAAGAGGCTTGCTCATGACTTGGAAGCGGTGGGCTGAGGCCTCCCAAGACCATCTGGCTTGTTCCATTGCCAGCCAGAGTGGAGGCGACATTCACACGAACCCAGGAGCTGCAGGGGCGCGCGAGCTGCAGCTGCGTTGTGGCATCCAAGGAGCGCGCAGTGAGATTCCGCAGGAGAAACCACACTTTGCATGTTCTTGAGTACAAGAAACATGTGTAAAGAGGGTTTTTGTTTATGGGCATGCCAAGGAGAACGACTGGAATATTAAAGCCATCACAACCTTTATTTAAGGGAAAAGAGGACAAGAATGAATATGCTGATAGTTCAGAGATATTTAGGACCTTCGGCAGCTCAGCACTCATCCTAAACTTTTACAAATAGCTTTCCGGAGATGAAGCTTTTAAAAGCCTTTTAAAGGAATTTTATTTGTTCTTTTCACATGGGGAAAAGTGATGAGTATATCTACTCAAGTATGAGAAATGGCCAAGGCCACTCCATGTAATGTTTTACTTATCCTATGGCTACACGAAGAAAATAGCACGAGTGTTGTAGAGGAAAATCTACTAGACCTCAAGCCCGGCTTGAAATCAATTCTATACTCTGAATTCAGACTCTGTCTTTACCTAGCTGAGTCAGATAAATTATCTAATTTTATGAACTTCTCACTTCTCTTTTTTTTTTTTTTTGAGACTGGGTCTCACTCTGTTGCCCAGGCTGGAGTGCAGTGGCACAATCTTGGCTTACTGCAGCCTCTGCCTCATGGTTTCAAGTGATTCTCCAGCCTCAACCTCACAAGTAGCTGGGACTACAGGTGTGCACCACCCACCCGGCTAATTGGACTTCTCTTTCTTTAAATACAAAAGGAGAGGGCTAAGAGGCCATCTGTCCAGACTAAAAGTTTGTATATTGATGTGTTATCCTCTTTCAATAGTCAGTTTGCTTCTGGTCAAGAATCTTTCAGGGGTCTGTTTGCTCTTGGTCAAGAATCTGAGGTCTAGACTTTTGCTCAGAGTTGCTGAACCTCTCTCCCTTCCCATTTGTTTTACTCTTCTTAGGATGATCTCTACCTTCTTCTCCCCTCTCCTGTCCCTACCACACCCCATTCTACAACCCCATGTGAAATATCAAGGGTGACCATAACTCACTGGTAGGATGGAGAGGGATAAAGACTTCTGAGCAATTCTCACAGACACCTGCTGTTATCTGGTACTGGCTGTGACCGGCACTGCTAGAGTGAATCTTGATTATTGCTTCTGGCATGGCCACCCGATACCAACTGTTCTTGTTGGCAGTAAAATTTTCAGGACTGCTGCTCCCAGCTGCTTCTTCTTAGAACCTCTTAGAACAGCCAGCTTCTAGGTCTCTGAGCTGCTGGGCAGTTCCTTTACTCATTCCATACTTCCTACAGAGGGCAGCATAAATCACAGTCTTTGCCAAGCATACAGAGTTGGGATCAACACCAGGACTCAGAATTGGCCTGTAGAGTTTTTTCAAATTCCCCTAGCTTGGCATGAGATTATGGGAGCAAGAATGAATAGGCTAGGCACGGTGGCTCACACCTGTAATCCCAGCACTTTGGGAGGCCGAGGCAGGTGGGTATCTTGAGGCCAGGAGTTCAAGACCAGCCTAGGCAACATGGTGAAACCCCGTCTCCACTAAAAATACAAAACTTAGCCAAGGGTGGTGGCGCACACCTGTAATCCCAGCTACTCGGGACACTGAGGCAAGAGAATTGCTTGAACACAGGGGTTGGAGGTTGCAATGACCAAGATTGTTCCACTTCACTCCAGCCTGGGCGACAGAGTGAGATTCTGTCTCAAAAAATAAGAATGAATAGAGCCCTCAGCATCACACCCGTTGACGTTCACTTGAAGACAGTTCAGCATGGTGGAGTCAGATGGAGCGGGCCTCAAGTCCCACGCCCACCTCCAGCTTAGTAACAGAGTGGTTTTAGGAAAAGTTACTTAACTCCTCTAAGCCTTGGTTTCTTATTTTTCAAGTGGGAATAATAATGATTGCTTCGTAAAAATACATGATTATTTTGAGGATTACGTGAGATCATACGTGTTTCATTAGATCCTGTGGACTGACTATCTAGTGGCCATCCACAACTCCCTTTTCCCTTGCCCTCTGAGTCTTCCCTGAAGTCTCCAGAACTAGCTTAACATAAAATGGGGGCTATATTCTGAAAACTGTGAGTTCCAAAAGATACCCAGTGGTAGAAATACAGTCCCATCTAAACTCCCTCCATCACTCATGTGCTTCTCTCTCTGCATCTGCCGCTATCTACAGCATTCTTCTCTCTTTCTGAAGAATAGTTTCCTCCATTTTTCTGGTCCACATAGGGAAAATATCTCCTGGGCTCAATCTGAATTCAAACATCTCCCCAGTTTTCAAAATACCTGGGGAGAAAAGGAACTGACTGACACAGCTTTAAATCAGGTGCCCACCTCTAGACCAATCAGCTGTGACCAGGAGCCTGGAGGCACATTGCATAAAATGTCATGGAGGAATCATGACAAGACTGAGGGGGTGGCAGTTCCCAGGGAAGAGGGCGGGCAGACGATAATAAATGTCTAGGGTGGAGGAATTACATAAGAAGCATTAAGACTAGATTTCAGCCCTTAAGATTATAATATAGTTGGGGAAAAGGCACAAACATTGTCTTCAGTTTAAATTTATTTTGATGCTAAGGGGGTTAATGTAGGGAAAAACCAAAACCATCAATAGTGATAGAAAAAAGCTTTTACCTCTTGAGGTCCAATCAGTGAAGTTCAACAGTGCAGTGGTGGGGGTGGAGTGAGAACTTCTCCCGTTTTCTCTGGAAGACATCTGCTCCTCAGGACTTTCTGCTCTTATGGAGCTCTAAGACCCATTCCTTCTATTGTATTGAAAGACAGGAAGCAAAAGCATTTATTTAAAAATAAAAAAGTGGCTAGGAGACAGGTCTTGTCAGAGAAGGAAACCATTTAAAGCAGGATTTTTCTGCCCTAGGCAGGAATTACTGGAATGAAGGGGGATTTACTATACCTATGAAAGAGGTTACAAAGTAGAATAAGACAGGATTAAGGAGCATAATTAGGGTTCATGAAAAGAAGATCAAGAAGTTGGGGACAGCCCCAGGAAGCCAGTGGATCTTAGCCCATGGGGTGAAGAAAGTAGAGAAGGGAGGAGTGTTCCTGGAGGGAGAAGAAGCAAAGGAATTGACGATGTTGTGAACATGGCATATTTGCGGACAGTCACATTGCACAAGAGAGTGCAGCAGTCCTTGAACTATGAGATTTTCAGTGAAAGCACCCAGGGTACCTATTATACCTAAAATATAGATTTCTCACCCCTGGTGCAGAGGTTCTGATTTTGTTGGTCTGGGGTAGGTCCCAGGATTGAACTTTACTAGGGCTGTGCTGCAGGAGGTCTGCAGAGGACAGCTTGAGAAACACTGGTATCTCCATTGGCACTACCTAATAATTAGACAAAAGAAATGGCTTCTCTTTTGTGGTATGTGTTTGCTGGGTGACAACAACTAACTACCAGACTATGATGTCCCCCCAATGGCCCAAGAGAGCTGCTATGAGCCTTTGCCACCAAGGCCACCAATTTGCCAGTGCCTCTTCCAGGGACTACTTTGTACTCTCAGCCTCCAGAGGTGCCACTTGATTACCAGCTGATTTGGCCTTCATCTCACATCCTGTGTGTTTTCACAGGATTACACCCAGCCCAAGATGCAACAGAATCAGTCTAGATGGTGAATTCTTCTTAGACAATGTTTCTGTTTATATGTCTTGCTGATTCATTTACTTGTCTTTCATTATCTAATTATAGTTAATTTTTATATAAACTTAATAATCAGCATTTGTGTAATAGTAAAAGAGTGATTTGTTTACTTTAATCTAAAAAAAGAGGTTATGTGTTTGAAGAGTAAAATGTTTCTATTCCAAACTTCTCAAGAACCGGTACTATTTACTAATTGCATATTCTTTCTTTTTCCTTCTAAGCCACTTTTTATCTTCTATCCTGCAATCCAACCCACATAATTTTCATGAAGAAAGCAGAGTGGTGTCATTTTACAACAAGAAAACTGAGTTAAGAATAAGTTCAATCAATTGCCAAGTGTTGGGACTGAAATGGAAGTCTCTTAGTACTCCACCCAAGGATTTTCATATTAAACAATTATCTTGTCATCATTTTATTTCTGAGTTATTCTCTTTAGTTTTGTTCTCTTTGATATTCAGAAAACTGAAAATGCTAATAACATGTGTTCTGGTCCCTTGAATCAGAAATTTCAAGTACACACAGAATGAATTTTCACTTACCCTCCTCCCCTCTGTGCTCAGATTTCTCTCATTCTTCATCCCGTCTGTATTTCTAGATATTTTTGCAACTATATTTCTCAGAACCTACCATTTGGGTGAGAAAGGAAATGCATCTACCCTCTGTCTTTATGTTCATTTAATCTAGTGATTCTCACTCCATCGTCACCATGAAGAGTCTTTTGGTCTTATATCTAATTTCCATCTAATCTCTTCTATTAGAAATGTTAGTTCTATCGAGTGATTAACTCTTCCAATAATCAGCAGAAAGAATTATGAGGGCTTAGTCCTCCTGGGTCTAAAGTGCTAGGTAGAATCCTATTTGAAATCTGTGTGTCCTGAGGTTGATCAGGTTCCCTGGTCTATGCTGCCCAAGAACTCACAAAATGAGAAACGGCACTTACTGGCCACCACTAGCTGTGGTAAATCAGCCCAATTGTCCTCACATGTGTACCATCCTGCTCTAGTCAGGTGAACAGTAGCTATGAACACACCAGTTGATCTCTGGGGTGCTGAATGGTATACATGGAGCTCCCGTCAGGATTTTGTTCTGGTTATTTATGGTTATATAACAAAGTAATCTAAAACTTAAGTGGCTAAAAAACCAATAATTTTATTATATCACAGATTTTGTGGGTCAGGGAATTCTGACAGGGCCCAGCCAGGTGATCCTTCTGTTCCAAGTGGCATTCTGCTAATAGTCTGCAGGCTCCACTCACCCCTCTGCACCTTGACAGACGTATAGAAGGCTGAACTCTGCTGGGACTGTTATCTGGCTTCTCCAGCAAAACAGTCTCAGGGTATTCAGACTTATATGGCAGGGCTTCCAGAGAAAGTGTTCTGAAGGACAGAAGGTAGAAGCTTCCAGGTCCCAGTAATTGCCACAACATCACTTCTACCATATTCTGTTGATCCAATTACATCACCTGCCTATGTAGTAAAGAATATGTAGCCATCTTTAATCCATCACAGAGTTTATTCACTAAACATTTAATAGAAGATGTAATAAAGACCAGGCTCAGTATAAGACTCTGGGAATACAGAGGAAAGTTAACACACTCCTATAGCCTAGAGGCAAAGCCAGTATGTTGTGTAGTTCCTATTTACAACCTTTCAGTAATTCTCCAACACAACATGTCAGCAAAACCTAGAATAAATTTTAGAAACAGAGAATTTAAATGAAAAAGAGAGAAAATTCACTGTCTAATAGTCTCCAGTTGCTCATAATTCAAATGTCTGTTTATCTAACAACACCTGGCATGCAAATAAATCGTGATGTGGTATTGAAGCTTGAAGTGTTAGAGGGCAAAATAAATGGCAAAGATAGCGTCTTTGAGGAATAGCTCTTGTGCATGTTAAGAAGAAACTGTAGCCAGAGCTTAGTGATAGAAGGATAAATTCCAAATGGCTTCAGTTCTCATATATAAGGCAAGTGACTAGGCCAGTTATCACCCCTGGCAAACTTGTCAATCACAAATCAGAGAAAGCTCACCCTTGTAACAGAGTGTTAGGATCATGAAGGAAGGGCACAGCATTCATGTGTCATCTTCTTGGGAGAAAAGGAAAATTCATGTTTCTAGTTCAGCAGGCTTCTAGTTAGGATATTGCTTAGCCCTGAAGCAGGGGTGTTAGGTAGAAAGACACTTAGCTTAATAGACTGATACGTCACAATTGTTTAGGGTTTCAGATTTCCAGCAAGTGTTCCAGAGAATATGGTCATACTGTAATAGACTACTGTGTTCTTGAAGCAAAAATATCATAAAGAGATTTTGGTTATGGAAAACTGGTTTTGGTTCTGCTTTTTAGGCATGTTTTCTTAGGGACATGGCCATGAAGATCACTGACCTATAAACTGTTCCCTGAATTTCATGTTCTTTTGGGTCTCTGGGCTTTGCTCATGTTGCTGTCTCTGCCTGGAAAACCTAGATCATACTAGAAAAGGGAAAGGAAAACTTGAGAGGTGGTTGGGACCAGAGAAATGACTGCAGGAGCCTAGTAGTTGGAAGCCACGTAGTTGTTACCATCAGTGATGCAAATAACAACTGCTGTGGTTTAGAGAAAGGAAAGATAAGTGAGGACTCACGTGGTAGGAAAAGGCCTCATGTAGCATGCACAAGCTTTAGCTAAACAGAGATGTCAAAGAAAAGAATTCCAGGCTGGCAAAACAGCACATGTAAGAAATGGATGTGGTTCTGGCCAGTGGTTCTGGAGCACCTACTCTATGGCAGGCACTGGCTGGTAACAAGCCCAGTAAGAGAGCGGGATGCATTCGGGAGAACTCAAGGATACTGGCCCGGTGCCAGAGTCCGTGGGTGTTTGAAGAATGTTAGGCGATATGGTTAGCAGCATAGGGATGGCTAGGTTAGGAAAAGTCTTGAGTCCTCTCTACCAAAGTCTTTGAAGCCGGTATTCCTCATTCTAGAAATAGAAATGTCTTTGTTTATTTCAGAGAACTCCCTTTTCTGTTTTGTTTTGTTTTGTTTTTGTTTTAAGAAGGAGTCTCACTCTGTTGTATAGGCTGGAATGCAATGGCGTGATCTCAGCTCACTGCAACCCCCGCCTCCTGGGTTCAAGCAATTCTCCTACTTCAGCCTCCCGAGTAGCTGGGACTACAGGCACACACCATCAAACCCGGATAATTTTTGTATTTTTAGTAGAGAAAGGGTTTCACCATGTTGGCCAGGCTGGTCTCAAACTCCTGACCTCAGGTGATCCACCTGTGTCGGCCTCGCAAAGTGCTGGGATTACAGGCATCAGCCACTGTACCCAGCCTGTTTCAGAGAACTCTTGATTGATTTCTTTCCAAAAGCAGAATCCGTATTTCACAGAAAAAAACCCAGTACCTGTAGGCTACATATATCTCTGTTGTCATCGTTGCTAAATATAATTTATATATAGGATCATATGCCTAGTAGTTCTTGATACCAGTCCCTGTACTCTTTTACTTTTCATTTTTATTTATATTTTTTTGCTATAGACGTGGTCTCAACTGCACATTGTCCAAATGATCTTTAAAATATCATTAGATTTGTTTGGATGAGCAATTATGAAATTAGGGCTACACTATTTCACATGCTGTGTTTTCTTAAATCACATTATTAAAATATTCACTTGACTCCAGGAAGATGAGGCTCGAAGAAGGAAGAATAAATGACATGCGTAAAGCAGCCTCCTAAAATTTGAAGAGAAATATAATAATCCTGTATCCTCTCTCCATTTCAAGTATCCCCACTACCTATCACATAAGACCTGCCTTAAATCCAGCTTCCTCCATGGTACTATCCCTAACCTTTCCATTCACAGTGATTATTCCCCTCCCTGACTTCCCCATGCTTATACGTCATTATTTAATTCTCATTACTCTTTTTGAGACAGGGTCTTGCTTTGTTGCTCAGGCTGGAGTGCAGTGGCACAATCACAGCTCACTGCAACCTTTACCTCCTGGGCTCAAGTGACCCTCCCACCTCAACCTTCTGAGTAGCTGGGACTATAGGCATATGCCGCCATGATTTTTTTTTTTTTTTTTTTTTTAGTTATGGGGTCTCACAATGTTGTCCAGGCTGGTCTGAAACTCCTGGGCTCAAGCAATCCTCCCATCTCAGCCTCCCAAAGTGTTGGAATTACAGGTGTGAGCCACTAAACCCTGCCTCTCATTACTTCTTAGAAACTAACATAATAAGCATTTTGCAAATGAAAAGTAGGTCCTATACATCTTTTATATTGCTCACAGTGTAGCTAATTAAATAGCCAACATTTACTGGGTATTTAACCATGCCAAGTGCTTTATATGCACTATATGAATTAATTCTCACAACTATCCTGTTAGTGCTATCATTACTCCCACTTTACGGATGAGAAAACTGAGACTTAATCAAGATTGATTATAAAGGCAGTAAGTAGTGAATGCAAGATTTAAACCCAGGTATTCAGACCCCAGAGTCCATGTACTTAGCTACTTCTCAAAATAATATAAATAGCATTTATTGATTATTTAGTGTGTTCCAGGCATCAAGTTAAATGCATTACATGGATTATATATATATATGTGTGTGTGTGTGTGTGTGTGTGTGTGTGTGTGTGTGTATGGCAAATACTATTATTGTCCCTATTTTAAGAATAAACTGGCCAGGTATGGTGGCTCACTCCTGTAATCCCACTTTGGGAAGCTGAGTTGGGAGGATCACTTGAGGTCAGGAGTTCGAGACCAGCCTGGTCAACATGATGAAACCCCATCTCTACAAAAAATACAAAAATTTGTTTGGTGTGGTGGCACACGCCTATAGTCCCAGCTTCTTGGGAGGCTAAGGTGGGAGAATCGCTTGAACCTGAGAAGCAAAGGTTGCAGTGAGTCGAGATCACACCACTGCATACAAGCCTGACAGAGTGAAACTCCACCTCAAAAAAAAAAAAAAAAAAAAAAAAAAAGAGAGAGAGAGAGAATTTAGAAATTGAGAGGTAGTGAGGTTTAATGGGTTTGTCAAGATCAGATAGCTAACACGGGTTAGAACACAGATTGGGACCAGCTATGACTCTGTCCCACTGAACTGCCACTTAGAATAGTGAGGGTAAAGTATGTAATGAAGGAATTCTTAATGTAGGAATGCGTTCTCTATACCACATTCTCATTGCTAGAATTCTCTTTCTTCAACCATTTCTTCCATGACAGTTTTCCCGTATCTTTACTGTCCTAGGCTTATCTCAAATAAGGTTTATCTTAAAATACGGTCTTCTGAGCTACAGCAAACAACTCGTGTGGGTTGTTTGAATATGCTACCTTTTATAAAAAGCTAGATCACAAAAAATTGAACTTCGTTCCCCTTGGGCTGTTCCTCTCACCAAATAAAACTATCTTTTGAGAAAAAGACTTTGAGATGGCTTTCAGTAGTACATATATGCAATATAGGTACTACTGAAAGACCCTACCCTAAGTTTGCTCTCTCAAATGAAATTACAAGGTCCTTAAGCCAGGATCTCTGCCACCCACATTTCCATGCCTTCAGCCCCTAGCACAGAGTGTCATGTCCGTTCCCATCTTCTGCCACATGGTCTCTGAAGGTGATGGAGGTCAGGATTTCCATCTCCACAGGAAGTGGGGGTATTAGGAATGCTTTCCATTGTGAATAACAGAGTATCTATTGATGGCTTAAACAAATGGGTTTATAATTCTTACATAGCAGCAGTCAGGACATACGTGGCTGCTGACATTAGTTTAGTGGTTCAATGATGGCAGAGCAGGCATCTCTGTGATTTACTTGGTCTTTTCTTGCTGGTTACAAGTTTGTAGGAAAGTTATCAAGAAAGGGTGAAGGGCTGTGCCAGTCCTGTTTTAACAGAAAAACAAAAGCTTTCCCCAAAGTATCTCCAGCCAAGTTCCCCTCTGTCTCCCTGGTTACAGCTGGGTCATGTGGCACCGCCTACTGCAAGGGAGGCTAAGAAGTCAGGGGACGGGACTTCATGAGTATACTTTAATCCTTTCATAACCCATTGCTTGGGGTAGGACACACTGCTGCCCAGAACAAGCAAAAGTAAAGAAGTCCTGGATGCTGGAGGGTAATGGTGTATGCCACAGTGGATCATGGAGTAATCTGTAGCCCGTATACCCAATGTCTAATTTGCTTGAGGAGGAAATTAGTCTTTGGGCAGCAACATATACATCCCATTATAGCCTTCCTCCATAGCCTCAACCAGCTGGTATCCATTCCAGATTCCCAGTAGAACTGAAGCCCAGCCATGAATAGAAGCCATGAATTCACCTAGTTTCTGCCAATCTCTTTCTCTGTCGTGAGGCCAATCATAACTTCCAGCAATCGGAATAGTTATCTCTGTTCTTGAACTCAGACTTGACCACTAAGAACGAGTGCTGTTTGTTGCTCAGAAGCCCTGCATTGTGTCCCGTTCTACCAGATCAGACTTCTTGGTTTTGGACTTTGGCCTGGATGCGGTTGTGGTCCTGGCTGGCTTTCCTTCAAGTTCTTTTTGCAACATGCCTCCCAGCATGCCTTGAAGCTCAAGCCACACCATTTATGACACATGATAGATTACTAAATAAATTCTTGTTGAATTGGTTTGAATATTTAAATTCCCAGGATGTCAACTGCTGTTACTAACAGCAATGACCATCTGTCAGAAATGCTATTAAGGAAGTAACCTAATTCAATGAAGATTTGTAGCAAGTCAATTCCAACGTATTAGGCAATATGGTCAAAGATAAATGAAGTTTCATTTTTTAAAAAGAAACTTTTGAAAGTTCCATATGTCAAATAATGAACCACCACAACAAACAGACAGTGATAAAATAGGACAAGTCTAAATATGGGTTGATCTCAAGCTCTATGGCCAATTTACACCGAATATTGATGACTGAGGTTTCAGATAAAGTAAGTAGAAGGAGAAATTCATAAGGCTTATAGAATAACAGGAAAGCAAATATGGCAACAACATGTATGACTCTTGATATCTATATTCAGAAAAAAAGTCTCATCAGAGGAGTGGAAATACATTTCATTACCCTGATAATTTTATTTAACCCATCATATCTCTATAGCTTAGAGTTAAGAAGAATACTTAACCAAAATAACCACATTCCCCGAGAGTCCTGGTATACGTGTATCCCTGTGATTCTGCCAACTTTTGATTTTCTATTTTTTTCTTTAATTGGCTTATTGCATATACATACTACTGAAAGCCATCTCAAAGTCTTTTTCTCAAAAGATAGTTTTATTTGGTGAGAGGAACAGCCCAAGGGGGACAAAGTTCAATTTTTTGTGATCTAGCTTTTTATAAAAGGTAGCATATTCGAATAACTAGAAGCAGATAAATAGGTAGATAGCGTGTGTCTTTCATACTCCACAATTGGATGTTTAGCAAGGTTTGACAGGGTTTGAATGGCAATTACATCAAGATTGAGCTCTCTGGCAAGAGCCTGCACTGCAGACATTGTGCCTATGTTGCTAATTGAGGAAATTTTTATATGCTATAGTGACTGGGTGTGCATATGTTAGGGATGTTATTTGGTTATAAAAGTTCAGAAATCCAACTTGCTTTCTTATTGTCTTGAGGTGGTCTCCTAACCTATTTCCATAGGTAGGGCCATAATTTTCCTCCAGGAGAAAGTCAAGTAGCTGAATGAATGCTTCATTGAGATCTCAGAGCACCACACCCTGACCAGACATGCAAACTTTGATTGATTTGTAGCAACTTTTGGCACTGTGTTGAAAAGGGTTCTGAGATTTCATCCAGACTCAATGGGAAAGATGGTCTGCTTCATGAACGGGATCTCTCAGGAATGGAGCGAGGGTGTGCAGTGGGAAACATGGATCCATATGCCATCAGTGCTATGGATCAGTGTCACCTCTGAGAGCTTATGAAACCACAGATTGCCATGTTTTAATAAGTCTGGGGTAGGACCTAAGAATTTGCTTTTCTAACTGGTTCCTAGGCGTGTCTGCTCCAGGAATCGCATTTTCAGAACCACTGCTATAGGTTACAGCAGAAATCATTTTAACCAGGACATTTTAAAAACAATTTTTAACAATTGTTTCCAATTGCTCTAGTCATAGAAAAGCCTTGATATAGCACATGAAGATTTTCTGATTTTAATTAACAAACATCTCACAGAATCACTCGGAAGTGTTAGTGCCCTATAGAAACTGACGTTCTGGATGAGTTGTTTGATATTGATCATTTGAAGTTTAAGGAGATGTTAGCTAAAAACAGCAATTTGGAGTTTAGTCTAACTAATATAGAAAAGCGCTGTCAGTGCCAATTACATACCAGGAAAAGCTGCATTGCAAGCCCTCCCCTGGTGCATGGATCCTGTAATCAGTATATAAGAGGACATCTGTCCTCCTGTTTGCTGGGCCTGTGGGATGGCATCCTGCTCATCTGACAGGCATTAACATAGTTAATAACTTAGTGCATGACAGGCAGATGGAGTTTTACATATGTTATCACATTTACTATATCACCACATTTAATGCTCATATCAATTCATTCTCCAGGTAAGAAAACAGAGGCTGAAAAAGGTTAAATAACTTCCTCAAGGTCATAGAACTTGTAACTGGCATAACTGAGACTTAAATCCAGGCAGTCCATCTCCAGGGCTTAAACTTCTAGGCCCCACACAAGATTGCAACTGCAGGCCACATTGAATTAAACAAGCATTGGTTAAAGAGCAGAGCCTTGTTTTCATAACACTTGAATCAGACATTGGTTGTTCACAGATGATGTCTCTCCACTTTGATTCTAGAAATGCTATTTTAATACCACCTTGATTCACCTAGATCTCTGTTGTCCTTAGATGGCAAGGCCACCCCAATGACCTGTATGGGATCTGCTTCCACAAAAGCTCCACAGGTGTCATGCATTGTCAGTCATATCTCCTTTTATTACTTTATTTTTATTTTATTTTATTTTATTTTATTTTATTTTATTTTATTTTATTTTGAGATGAAGTCTCACTCTTGTTCCCCAGGCTGGAGTGTAATGGCGTGATTTCGGCTCACTGCAACCTCTGCCTCCCAGGTTCAAGCGATTCTCCTGCCTCAGCCTCCCAAGTAGCTGGGATTACAGGTGCCTGCCACCACGCCTAGCTAATTTTTGTATTTTCAGTAAAGATGGGGTTTCACCAGGTTAGTCAGCCTGGTCTCAAACTCCTGACCTCAAGTGATCCGCCCGCCTCAGCCTTCCAAAGTGCTGGGATTACAGGCGTGAACCACTGTGCCCGGCCTCATGTCTCCTTTTAAATATGCCAAGGGACTTGGTTATTTAAAGGAATCTACTGGCAAATGTTCTTCTTGGAAAATAAAAGATTTTGTAATTAAAATAATCACCCCATGTTCTGTTTTTTACAAATCTGATTATATTTTAGCACCAGATTTTTCTTGGCAGGTGGGAGGTGTTTGGTTTGAGTGGGAAGAGTATCACCCAGAGGAGAATCTAAGAGCCAAAGCTAGAATCCCATTTGCTATTTTATCCTTTTCCTTCTTGTTCTTCAATCTAAGGGGCAAGATGGGACTTAGACCAGGAGTGAACATGATTGCACTGACTGAGGATTTCTTTGTCTGGGTAGTTGTCACTCCTATGCCAGGAGAGCATTGTCTTGCCCACCAAGACTCCCCACAGTGGTCTCCACCGCAGCCTGCTGGGCACACCGAACCAAATCACCAGCATCTGCAAGGCCGGCATCATTCATGTTTTGGTAAAGATCAAGGAAATGAGAGGAAAGCGTAATCAGAGATTCTCATACCAGAAGCCAAAGAAATCCTTTGTAATTTTTGCATGTATTCATCCAAGGGGGAATTACCAAAAAATTCAATGGCACTTTCTCACAGAAGGTTCTTATCTTGGGAATCTTAATGGGATTCTTCTCACACATTTGAGTTTGCCTGAATTTGTCTTTGTGTACTTAACTGATTCACAGAGCCATTTTGTGTTGTGAAAACTCTGGGGTCATGAATAGGGAAGGGGCGGGAACACAATCCCAGACTAAAGCCTGGGCTCCTGGAATAATTGCTCTGTGGCATTGGCTTCTTCATGAATCTTCACTTATTTAAATTATGTTTAAAAACCCGAAAAGCTCTCTCTAATACCTGATTCGTATATAGATCAATGCTTCTCAGACTTTTCCACTGAGGTGCCTCTAATGCAGCAGAAGGGTTGAACCGCACTCTGACCCTGGCCCTCCCACTCTCCTGATGTCTGTGGGTCATGGAAGGAAATCCACGACATATCCTCCTCCAAGTCTTCTATTTTAGCTAAAAAATTCGCATAGATTTTGCACCCCTGCTTTGGGCCTTGGAGTGTGAGTTACCCTAGCACAGGAAGATGGCCACAGGTCACGCTTCCACCAACTGAGCTGTCAGATTAACCCTGGATCATCTAACTCTAGCTTTGAGGTCACATGTGAGGCCAAATGTCTCAAGGTCATAGGTCTATTACATTTACTTAGAGCAGTAAAAGTAACCGGACTGCTACCATCAGAATTATGAACTACAGATCCTTTCTCAAATATGAATGGATACACTGAAATCAGTGTAAGTTCTATTGATTATGGTAAGGGTAGAGGGAGAGCATGTGTATAACTTTAGCCTGATAGAAGGATTTATAAACATTCAGATGTCAGGCCTGGTGTGGTGGCTCACGCCTGTAATCCCAGCACTTTGGGAGGCCAAGGTGAGTGGATCATTTGAGGTCAGGAGTTCGAGACCAGCCTGGCCAACATGGTGAAACCCCGCCTCTACTAAAAATACAGAAGTTAGTCGGGCCTGGTGACGGACGCCTATAGTCCCAGCTACTCAGAAGGCTGAGGTGGGAGAATCGCTTGAACCTGGGAGGCAGAGGTTGTAGTGAGCCAAGATCTCACCACTGCACTCCAGCCTGGGCGACAGAGCAAGACTCCGTCTTAAAAAATAAATAAATAAATAAATAAATAATAATAATAAATCAGACATCATAAAATGAGGGTTAAAGGGGAGAGAATATGTATGTGATGGCCATATTCTGCCACCTTAAATCTGTGGAAATGTTTTTACAAGGCATGGGAGTGGGGTATTGAGAGAGCATGTACAAAAATATTTTAACTCTTCTCAGGGATTATCTCGGTGGCAGTGGGATTGGTATTGTTACACTGAGTCTGTTGTGTGTTAGGTGGGATGAGGCAGTAGCACCCTGGGAAAGGCACCGCTCAGATATGCTGCCTTTGGGAGCATAGTTGAGTGATAGACCCAGCTTCCATGCTCTGGAACCACCCCCTCCACCTACTGAGTTGGCACTCGGGCCATGCCCCCAGGGCTACTCCCAGCCATTGAATGAGCAGAGCAGTACATTAGTGCAGATCTGCTCCTACCGGAGGCAGGACTTCTGCAGCAGGTGACTGTGGCTGCAGGAGTTCCCCTCTGCCTGGCCAAAGGTTTCTTAGAACTGAGCTGCAGTCTAGGGCTCTTTCTATCCACCTACTTCCCTTCCTCGGTCCCTTTCTCAGTGTTAGACTTGCATTGCATCTCTGCTATTCCTGTTTCCTTCCCTTTGCCCTTCCCAGACACTTTCCTACGAAAAGCTCTTACATGGTTATTCCCATCTTGGTGTTTGCCTCTTCAAAGACCCAAAGCAACATAAAAATAGATGGGCAATTACAAGATGTTCTAATTGCTAGGATTCTCATTATGAAAAGAGTTATACATATAATATGGAATAAGTTAAGTAAAAACCCTGAGTCCTAAATGTGACTTGGAAGGAGCAGCATGAATTCATGAGGTTGTTTGTTTGTTTGTTTTTTGAGACAGGGTCTTACTCTGTTGCCCAGACTGGAGTGCAGGTCATGGTTCATTGCAGCCTCGACCTCCTGGGCTCAAGTGATCCTCCTGTCTTCAGCCTCTCAAGTAGCTAGGACTACACAGGTACCACCACACCCAGCATTTTTATTTTTTATTTTTTGTAATATGATATGTTGCCCAGGCTGTTCTCAAACTCCTGGCCTCAAGTGACCCTCCTGCCTCAGCCTCCTGTTGGGATTACAGGCGTGAGCCACGACACTCTGCTGGTATTTTATCTTTAAATATCAGCCAGCCTCTGGGATGGTCCCCAATGCTTCTCTCCTTTTCATGTTCGTGTCCTTATGTAGTTTCCTCCCCCTCCCCCAACCTGTGTAAGCAATAGAACATCATGGGATTGACAGGGTGTGACTTCCAGGGCTGGATCATAAAAAGCATTGTGGCTTCTGTGTTGTTCTTTTTGATCACTTGCTTCTGGAGACATTAGGGCATTCAAGCAGCCCTGAGGAGAGATCCACATGGTGAGCCACTGAGGGCCTTGCCAAGAGCCAGCACCAACATGCCAGATTTAGAGTGTACCACCTTGGAAGTGAATCTTCCCATCCAGTCAAGCCTTCAGATGACTTCAGAACCATCCATGTAAACCTCTCTTGGATTCCTGACCCACAGAAACTGTTGGAGGTGACAAACGTTTATTGTTGTTTTAAGAAGCTATGTTTTGAGGTAATTTGTTACACAGCACTAAATAACTAACACACACACACACACACACACTTACAACTTTGTTAATTGAAAAGGCCTAAAAACAATGTTCTACCCAGTCAGAATGGGCTCCATTAGAGTTTAGATCATGGTCTTAAAATATCTATTCACTCTGAAAGAAGCCAGGCCCTCTTAAAGAAGTCACTTAGGGTAGGAAATGTACCAAATGAACCTGGAATGTGTTATTATTCCAAATACTTCTCTCAAAAGGACCCAGGAACCAACTTGAAATGGCATCTGCTAGCCCAAGATGGCAGGATTTGAGCTTCAATAATGACAATAACTGCAGTGGGTTGAAATCCTGTCAAATATGTTTAAATCCATGAGTCCAAAATGCTATTTAAAAATAATTGGTCACCTTTGGAGGTTGATGGGGAACTAATTGATTATCTGGAAAACCGGTTAAAAAAATAGCAATCAAGCATTTACTGGCATTTTCTGTATAAATTGTACCACTGGATTAGTAGATGAAGGAAACATCTCTTTATAAAAGTATTTTAGGCTGGGCATGGTGGCTCATGCCTGTAATCCCAGCACTTTGGGAGGCCAAGGCCGGTGGATTGCTTGAGCTCAGGATCAAGACCAGCCTGGCCAACATAGTAAAATCCCATCTCTACTAAAAATACAAACATTAGCTGGGCATAGTGGCAGGTGCCTATAATCCCAGCTACTGGAACTGAGGCAGGAGAATTGCTTGAACCCAGGAGGCAAAGATCGCAGTGAGCCAAGATTGTGCCACTGCTGCACACCAGCCTGGGTAACAGAGCAAGACTCTGTCTTAAAACAACAACAACAACAACAAAATGATTTTAGCTAATAAATGAAAAAGAAATGATAGAATTAGAACATTGCCACTTTGTAACCCCCAATGAATTAATGGATTTAAGCATTATCAACAGTTTCTAACATCACAGACGGACAAACATGTGCCTCCTGATTGAAAAAACAGAACATCACCTGTTCAGTCTTGCCAGGGAGATCAAACTGAAGCCCAATTAACCTCTGGATCCAGCTGCCAATTTGCAGGAAATAGAGGACAGAAGCATCTGTTGAACTGCACCATGAGGATACACTCAGCAAAGGCCAAACTATGGAAAACGATACGGGTCAAACAGCCTGGATTCTTTAACAGGTAAATTGTAAGGAAAAGAAGGGGCCGAAGGGGAAAACTTTATATTGAAAGAGACTTAAAAGAAACAAAATATTTAAAATGGGCAGGAATAAACTACAGTCTTTAAGAGTGCATACTTTAGTGATAAAATGACAAAGAAACAGAATGAAGTCATTCCTATAAAACGGTGGTTCTCAAGCTTTAAGTTTTCATGAAAATCACCTGGAAAAAAATTTAAACATGGATTGCTGGGCTCCACTCCAAGAGTATTTTATTTCTTAGGTCTGTGATGGGGCCCAATAATTTGCTTTTCTATCAAGATTCTAGACACTTTGAGAACCACTGCTATAAAAGGTGGGATAGTGATTTCTTGGGATGGAAGGGTAAGGATGGAGGGAAGGGACTACAGCTGAGATGGGATATGTGGAGGGGCTTCCAAGATAGCTGTGCTAGTTCTATTTCTTGACTTTGGTGTTGGTTATAAGAAAGTTGGACATGTAATAATTCATTAGGCTATACATTTGTTTCATGTGTCTTTTGTATCTGTTTTTTCTGTTTGTTTGTTTGTTTGTTTGTTTTAGACGGAGTTTCATTCTGTCGCCCAGCCTGAAGTGCAATGATGCAATCTCAGCTCACTGCAACCTCTGCCTCCCAGGCTCAAGCGATTCTCCTGCCTCCGCCTCCTGAATAGATGAGATTACAGGCCCGCGCCACCAGGCTCAGTATTTTTAGTATTTTTTGTATTTTTAGTAGAGACGGGGTTTCACCATGTTGCCCAGGCTGGTCTTGAACTGCTGACCTCAGGTGATCCACCCACCTCGGCCTCCTAAAGTGCTAGGATTACAGGCATGAGCCACCATGCCTGGCCTTTTGTATCAGTTTTATTTTTTAAATAATAAGTTTAAAAATAAATACTCTGCAAGATTAAACAAATATAGATTTAAATTTTTACAGTCCAATTGAGTGACTTCCTCATGTTCCAAAACCAGGAAGTAGGTGTGGGACATCTATCTCCATATTGCATACACAGTCTGGATTCTAGTTGTAGACTCCATATGGGCTGTCATACACCCTACTACAGAAATGAGAGAAATCCCTGGGAAATGGAACAGTCTCACACATGAGAGACATCTCTGACAACTTATTCATAACTGAGTACTTCTTATTTATCTTTACCAGTAGGTGATATTTCTGAAGCACCAATGAAAATGAAGTCCTGAAGTGCTGTGCTCAATATGAAATGTTGGAAATTAGAAAGAAAAAAACAAAACGTGGCTCCAATCTCAAGGCACTTTTAGTTTAATGGGAAGAAGTGGATTATTTTAAAAGCTACAAATAAAGTTATATAAAAGTAGCAAAGTTGATATACTTTCTGTTGCTCTCTTCCATATATTTTATTTTAAAATTTATAAGATTATCAATTTGGAAGCCATGTTTATAACCTACGTTCAAAATATTCTTGAAATATTTGTGAAAAAAGTTCTAGCGAAGTCTTTATGATAACATCTTTACAGTATCTTATTTTTATTTCATCTTGCTTCCTTTGTATTACCATCAAATATTTATTCAGTATCTTCTCTTTGCAAGATAATGTATTGAGGGTTTTATAATAGCTTGTTATTAAATTAAAATAAATAACCTAGCCATATTGCCATTTGGCTAAGGGGCATAATGTTAACATTAAGTGATAATTTTCCTATCTCTTGCATCTTTCCTACTTCAGTGTCAGCAAGATGATCACAGTGTTCAGCTTTTCATTTTCTTTGTATTTCTTCTCTTTGAAGTTGGTATTACATGGACAATACAATTGCTGTGAAATTGTGTAGGTGCCTCCAGAATGCCAGTACCTCCAAGGAGTGACCAGGAATTGATAGTTTATATACTAAGAACCTCCTTTATGGTTTTTAACAACTATTTTGGACCACACCTTTGAGATATCAGATGAGAGATATAGACTTGAAACTCAAAAGATGCCCTAATGCTCCCACAAAATTTCATGACATTTCTAAGCTGTTTGCCAGCATGCATGCATTTCCCCTTGGGTTCAAGGACCGGTTAGAAAATATCTAGTTTCGTTATGCCATACCATGCAGAGTGTCGGGAATAGAAATATGGAAATAAGTTGTATCTGTTTTCCAGGAGCTTTCACATTCAGTGAAGAACAAATTAGACAAAAATATTTTATTATGATGAGATAATTTTTTTTTTTGAGACAGGGTCTTGCGCTGTCGCCCACGCTGGAGTGCAGTGGTGCAATCACACTCACTGCAGCCTTGACCTCCCCAGCTCAGATGATCCTCCCACCTCAGCTGATCCTCCCACCTCAGCCTCCTGAGTAGTTGAGAGTATAGCTGTGCACCACCATGCCCAGCTAATTTTGTAATTTTTTGTAGAGACGGGTTTGCCATTTTGCCCAGGCTGGTCTCAAACTTCTAGATTCAAGCAATCTTCCTGCCTTGGCCTCCCACAGTGTTGGGATTACAGATGTGAGCCACCATGCCTGGCCAGATAATGTTTTAATTGAACTATGTATGGATAAAAGTCTTTTGGTAAATGACACTATTATTTTATATGTTTATGCCTTTTCCAAATAAAATGCCTTAGAGCTCTTTATAAATCATATTATCCAGATGGAAAAACAAGGAAAAAAGAGATCCTGAGTTTGCCAAATATGACTCAGCAAGTCAGTGACATGCCTAGAAATAGAAATGAGAAATGAAAGAAGTTTTCAACAGTCTACCTTGAAACAAGTAATCTCTGCACTTGCTCAGCAGTGCAGTTGAAAGAGAGGTAACTCTGACACTGTAGGAGGAAGCCAGTGAGTCAGCTCAATGTGGAAACCATGTTTGAAGAGAGCCCTCCTGTGTAGAACACTGCAGAAAAACTCTGACTCCATGCCTTAGTCACTTCCTCCCTTGTGGCTGGAGAGCCATTGTCAGAGGCATTTAAACCAGAGTGACTCCATCTTGAATAGGGGCTGGGTAAAATAAGGCTGAGACCTGCTGGACTGCAGTCCCAGGAGGTTAGGCATTCTTAGTCACAGGATGAGATAGGAGGTCACAAGATACAGGTCACAGTCCAGATGCAGTGACTCACACCTGTAATCCCAGCATTTTGGGAAGCCAGGGTGGGGGG
>NW_016807544.1:815455-992643 GCF_001698545.2 Rhinopithecus bieti | reverse complement strand
GACCAGCCTGGCCAAAATGGTGAAACCCTGTCTCTACTAACAATACAAAAAGTAGCTGGGAGTGGTGGCACAAGCCTGTAATCCCAGCAAGTGAGGAGGCTGAGGCAGGAGAATCACTTAAACTCTGGAGGTGGAGGTTGCAGAGAGCCGAGATTGCACCATTGCTTTCCATCCTGGGCAACAGAGCGAAACTCCATCTCAAAAAAAAGAAAAGAAAAGGAAAAAAAAAAAGACAAAGGTCACAAAGACCCTGCTAATAAAACATGTTGTGGTAAAGAAGCCAGCCAAAACCCACCAAAACTAAGATCGTAAGGAAAGTGACCTCTGGTCGTTCTCACTGCTCATTATATGCTAATTTATAATGCATTAGCATGCTATAAGACACTCCCACTGGCACCATGACAGTTTACAAATGCTATGGCAACATCTAAAAATTACTCTATATAATATAAAAAGGGGAGGGATCCTCAGTTCCATACAGGAAATCTCTGCCTCTTTCCAAGAAAACACATGAATAATCCATCCTTTGTTTAGCATGTAATCAAGAAATAACTATGAATATACTCAGTTGAACAGCCCATGCTGCTGCTTTTCCTATGGAACAGCCATTCTTTTATTCCTTTACTTTTTTTTTTTTTTTTTTTTTTTTTTTTGAGATGGAGTCTCGCTCTGTCTTCCAGACTGAGTGCAGTGTTGCCATCTCGGCTCACTGCAACCTCTGCCTCCTGGGTTCAAGCGATTCTCCTACCTCAGCCTCCTGAGTAGCTGGGATTACAGGCACACGCCAACACACCCAGCTAATTTTTGTATTTTTAGTAGAGACGGGGTTTCACCATGTTGGTCAGGCTGGTCTGGAACTCCTGACCTCAGGTAATCTCCCCGCCACGACCTCCCAAAGTGCTGGGATTATAGGCGTGAACCACCTCACCTGGCCTGTTTCTTTACTTTCTTAGTAAACTTGCTTTCATTTTATGGACTTGTCCTGAATTCTTTCTTACGTGAGGTCCAAGAACCCTCTCTTGGGGTCTGGATGGGGACACCTTTCTGGTAACACCCGGCCAAGCTTTATGCAACTGCCTATCCTGTCACCTGCATTTTCTTTGTCCTATGAGACAGAATCTGCCACTTCTGACTTTTTAGAACAGCTTCACTTCCTGCAGGGGGACCAATTGGGTGGAGGCGGAAGGTGAAGCTCGTAAACTCTGTCCTGCAGTCTTTGGGGGAAGTTTGTCATGCTGGCTTGAGAGCCCTGCCAGTGCCCTGTTGTGTTTCTGTCTGCAGGACCTGGCCTAGGGCCTGGCTCACATGTGGATGCTTAAGAAAGGTATGTTGTGAAATCAAGGCAATGCTTCATGACAGGTAAAGTCATAAAATCATGTAATCTGTGAAAAGAAAATAAATCTTGGAACCCCAAAATCACTAAGCCAAAGGGAAAAGTCAAGCTGGGAATTGCTTAGGACAAACCTACCCTCCATTTTATTCCTAAAAAAGATAGCTACTAAGATTTTTTAAAAGCTACATACCTCTCTCACAAGGAATTTCCTCGTAGAGAAAGGACAGAGAGAACTCGAACTCACGCCTCTGCTCACTGAGATAAATACATATCTGGTTGCCTCCCTTTGAAAGGCTAATCAGCAACTCAAAAGAATGCAGCTGTTGGTCTCTTACCTTTGACCTGGAAGCCCCTCCCTGCTTTGAGTTGTCCCACCTTTCCAGATGGAACCGATGTGCATCTTTCATGTTGATCTCATGTCTTCCTAAAATGCATAAAACCAAGCTGTACCCCGGCCACCTTGGACACATGTAGTCAGGACTTCCTGAGGCTATGTCATGGGCACGCCTCCTTAACTTTGCAAAATAAACTTCCTAAATTGACTGAGACCTGTTTTAGGTATTTGGGGTTCATAAATCATACTTGCCAGAATGTGTTAGAGTTGTGTGCCTAGTATTCTCTGCTAAATTGTGGTTTCCTAAAAGGCAAATATGACATTCATTTATTTCTGAATCCTTAATACCTAACAGATGACCTGGAGCACAGTAGATAGTTGCCCAACAAAGTAATGAATGAGTGAATGTAGAATCATGGAGGGTCTATATTATGCTAGTTCTTCCTTTAAAAAAAAAAAAAATTTAGGGGCCGGGCGCGGTGGCTCAGCCTGTAATCCCAGCACCTTTGGCGAGGCCGAGACGGGTGGTCATGAGGTCAGGATGATCGAGACCATCCTGGCTAACACGGTGAAACCCCGTCTTACATAAAAAAAAAAAAAAATACAAAAAACTAGACCGGGCGAGTGGCGGGCGCCTGTGTAGTCCCAGCTACTCGGGAGGCGGTGAGGGCAGGAGAATGGCGTGGAACCCGGGAGGCAGAGCTTGCAGTGAGCTGAGATCCGGCCACTGCACTATCCAGTCTGGGCGAACAGAGCGAGGCTCCGTCTCAAAAAAAAAAAAAAAAAAAAAAAAATTAGAGATGAGAGGTCTCATTATGTTGGTTCTGGCTGTCTTGAAGTTCCTGGGTCAAGTGATCCTCCAGCCTCAGCCCTCCTGAGTGCTGGGACTCCAGGACGTCGAGTCACCATACCTGCCCTTTATTGTTGATTTGGGTTTGCCAGAATTTGGGCTGAAGAATGAAGTATGTAGAGAAAAAAGATTCAAACACAACAGTGTTAAGGACATTTTTGCATAGCCTAGTATTAGGTTTTACAAAATTCAAGCAGGCAACCAAGCAGCAACCAAAAGTACAAAGTATTAAGTAATATACCAAAATTGCCTGAATCCAAAACTAACCATGATGAAAATGTGGTTAATATCATTTCAGATATCTTTTAATGTATAAGTTAACAGATAATATTTTTAGTATTAAACTGTTCCATTCTAATTTCTTTCTTAACTGGTTCCTCAGTAACCTTCCACCCTTAGGGTTGACTTACTGAGTTATGAGGCTTATTGTTCTGGTAAAGAACAGGTACTACTTGGAACAGGTAACACTGATCACAGCTAACTTCCTTGACCTCTTAATTTCAAACAAGAAAATATTCATGAAAGACAGACATGCTCAAGAGAGAAAAGAATCCCTAAGCTATATTACCTTCCCCTTTAACATCAGGACTAGCTCTGGAGGGCTCTGACCAGTTTCTTCCCTAGCATAGAGTGGACCTCCCTCCTGCACAGCTCATGCCACAAGGCTGGCTCCTCTAGGAAGAGCATGTCAGAAGAAGGACGTGCTACAGATGAAATGGAAACCCCACACCTGCCCCTTCTGGCTGCAGAAATGGAAGGATCAGAGACGGGTTGAGGAGCTTAGACACAAGGTTCTGGTTTTTGACCTCCCTTAGAACCAAACTTGGTTGCAGGAAAGGAGGAAAAGGAGTTTTTCTTTTCTTTTCTTTTCTTTTCTTCTTTCTTTCTTTCTTTCTTTCTTTCTTTCTTTCTTTCTTTCTTTCTTTCTTTCTTCTTTCTTTCTTTCTTTCTTTCTTTCTGTCTTTCCTTCCTCCCTCCCTCCTCCTTCCCACCCTCCTTCCTTCCTTTCTTTCCTTCTTTCTTTTTTTCTTTCTTTCTTTTTTCTCTCTCTCTCTTTCTTTCTTTCTTTCTTTCTTTCTTTCTTTCTTTCTTTCTTTCTTTCTTTCTTTCTTTCTTTCTTTCTTTCTTTCTTTCTTTCTTTCTTTCTCTCTGTCTTCCCTCCCTCCTTCCTTCCTTTCTTTCTTTCTTTCTCTCTCTCTCTCTTTCTTTCTTTCTTTCGACAGGGTCCTGTCTCCCTGGCTGGGACGCAGTGGTGTGATCATAGCTCATTCAACTTCCTGGGCTCACATGATCCTCCTGCCTCAGCCTCCTGAGTAGCTGGGACTACAGGTGCACACCATCAAGCCCAGATAATTTTTGTATTTTTTGTAGAGATGAGTTTTTGCCATGTTGCCCAGGCTGGGCTCAAGGGATGCACTTGCCTCAGCCTCTCCAAGTGCTGGGATTACAGGTGTGAGCCAGGAAAGGGAGTCTTAAAGCATTCACATAGCTAAAGGAAGTGCAGGAACTCAGAACTCAAGAGCTTCCCCCAAAAATGCTGCAAGGAGGTATCAGTTTCTAGCATAGCCCTGCACTTCCCCACCTTCAACGTGGCACAAGATAATAGTGTAGCAGCACTATCTATCTACAGACAACTAAACAAACTATCTACAAGTAACTGAACTATCTACAAATATGTAGATAATTTAACCTGAGGTAATTTCTCATCCCCCCATGACTTGTATGTGGCCTTCAGAGGACCCAGAAGCTCTTGCATGTCTGAGGGCAGAGAATGCAGAGATGTTGATAGGGTTAGTAGACAGGCAGAAGCCTGAATGTAGAGACGAATGGCCAGGACCATAAACTCCAGTGGCAGGTGTCTCAGAAGCCATGAGTCCAGCACACTGCCTAGAGCAGCCAGTTCACAGCAGAAATCGATGATGATGGGAAGATTGAGCATGGATTTGATGACGGGAGGATTGAGCATGGATTTGAGGACCTTGTCTTCCTGTCCCTACTGATGCCACTATGATGTCATATAATCCACCTTACCCCATAAAGGCAGACTCTACCTAGGAGAGGAGCAAGGAGAAGGAGAGGACATTCAAGGGACTGAAAACTTACCTCAGTGAACTCCTGACTTCATTCCATTAACTAACAAATTGCCATAAAATTTGGCCCCCTTTTTCCTTGTATTCCAGCCACCAAAACAACCATTGCCACATGGCTGAAGGAGCTTGCAAAGAATATCGGAACATTCATTTATTTATTTTTCCTTGATTCTGCATCGCATAAAAATTATTTTTCTAACAGAATTTGAAAAAGACAGTGTTTTTTCTATGTATATATTAGTATAGTAAATGTGTAGCCCAGCCCAGTTATATACAGGTACAGTATATATAGAGAAATATAAACAATCGTATCAACATGCAATCATGTTGTCTATACCTATCAGGGTTGCACTTAACAGAAGTACTCTTGTAGTTTAAGTAGGCAGCGTGTTGGGTACAAATGCAATTACGGAAGTGCTGGGGGTGTAGGCTTCAGGCTTGGGCTTTTAGAAATGACTCCCAGAATAACTGTGCAGAACTGATGTGTCGGGCAGCGTCTACCTCTGCCACAGTAAGGAATCTGTGGAACAGGAAACTACTGTCCCAAATTCAGCCTCTAGGATTATGCCATTGTGGTAGGCCGAAAAGAGCCCTCCAAAAGTTACCCATTTTTTGATTCCTAGAACCTGCAAATATTACCTTGTACATAAACAGGGTCTTTGCAGATGTGATTAAATTGAGGATCTTGACATAGGATTATCCTGGATTATCAGAGTGGGTCCAAATGCAATCACGTGTATCTTATAAGAAGGAGGCAGAGGAATGTTTGACACTGATAGAAAAGGAGGCTGGGTGCAGCGACTCACGTCTGTAATCCTAGCACTTTGGGAAGCTGAGGCTGGTAGATCACTTGAGGCCAGGAGTTCGAGACCAGCCTGGCCAATATGGAGAAACCCGGTCTCTACTAAAAATACAAATATTAGGTGGATGTGGTGGTGGGTGCCTGTAATCTCAGCTACTCAGGAGACTGAGGCATGAGAATCGCTTGAACCCAGGAGGCAAAGGCTACAGTGAGCCGAGATCACGCCATGGCACTCCAGTCTGAACAACAGAGCAAGACTGCCTTAAAAAAAAAAAAAAACAAAACAACAAAAAAAAAAACAAATAAAAACCAAAAACAAACAAACAAACAAAAAAACACTGATAGAAAAGGAGAAGGTGATTGAAGATGGAGGGAGAATGATGGGAGAGTGATGTGGCTGCAGACCAAGGGGTGCTAGTAGCCACAAGGAGATGGAAGAAGCAAGGGATGGATTTTCCCCTAGAGCCTCTGGAAGGATCCTGGCCTGGCTGACACCTTAATTTCAGCCCAGGGATACTGATTTTGGATGTTTGGTCTCCAGAACTGTAAGAGAATAAATTAAAGCTGCCAAATATATGGTTGTTTGTTTCAACAGCCGTACGTAATTAATACACCACCTCAGTGTAATCTGGGCACTAGGAAGCCACCACTTCAGTGATGGCTCCAGGAACCATAGGGTTACCTTAGCTTCAATCCAGGAGTCAAGAAGCCCCACCAGAACTATGGACTCCAGAGCCATGGCATAACTCTTGGAGCTCCAGCACCGATGGCTCACTTGCCATCATCTTTTCTTCACTGAACTGCTGAATCCTACAGAAGTGCATCTGACTGGTGACAACTGAATCTCTTTGAAATAAAAGCTGCAAGGGACTCTGGAAATATAGACACAGGAAGACACAGTAGACTAGGATAGAAGAGACGTTAAATAATCCAATCAATTGCATCTTCATGAGATACATGCTATTTTTAGTAAACTATTAAATTTACTACTACTTAAAAAAGGAAGAAGAAATTAAGGTGAAATAGAAAAGAGCCAAACTTCAGATAAATATATCTTTACCACTCAAATATATTACTTTCTAAGAGTTCCTTACAATTAAGGAGAAAACTTTTTTTGTTGTTTGTTTTTTTGAGTTGGAGTCTTGCTCTGTCACCCAGGCTGGAGTGCAGTGTCATGATCTCGTCTCACTGCAACCTATGCCTCCTGAGTTAAAGCAATTCTCCTGCCTCAGCCTCCCTGGTAGCTGGGATTACAGGTGCACACCACCACACCTGGCTAATTTTTGTATTTTAGTAGAGATGAGGTTTCACCATGTTGGCCAGGCTTGTCTGGAACTCCTGACCGCAAGTGATCCACCCGCCTTGGCCTCCCAAAGTGTTGGGATTACAGGTGTGAGCCACCGTGCTTGGCCAGAAAACATGATTTTTTAAAAAGACAAAACATAATAGGTTGGAGTGTTTATAAACATGTTTCAATTTTAGATATTTGGACTTCGTAGTATACATTCATAACTTCTTCCCGATTCTTTTCCTACTACTACTCAATTTTGACCATATTAATTTTACCATCTTAAAGTTTTAATATTTGCATTGCATTCACTTCTATAGCATAAATCCCATGTGATTTAATGATAATTTCATATTCTTTTACCCTGCCATTTCCATTTCTTACTTCTTTGTTTTGATCCACCTCCTAGTTGCCTGCATTACAGCTGTATCAACAAGGCATTTTTTCAAGAAGGGTGCATGGTAATGTATTCCCTGAATTCCTGCATGCTTGAGACTCTCCACCTGTAGCCTTCATACTGATAATCTTCATACTGATAATCTGGATAAAATTCTAAAGTCAGAAATCTTTCCCTCTGAACTTGGTGAATATTTTTTCGCTGTCATCTAGCATTAAGCATTGTGATAGTTTCCTTTCTTTTGTTTTTCACCTCCATTCCTTCCTTCTTCCCTCCCCCTAGCCCCCACTTTCAACTCTAGTTTACCCACTCATTGCCTGACTGACTGGATTCTATTCTTGAGGCTTTCAAAATTTCTGGCAAGAAATTGTATTTCTCTCCTTGTTTGGTTGCTGCTAATGAAAACTGTATGTTGGTTGGTAAGCTTTTTTAAAAAATGTGTTCTTTTGTTTTAGAGAGGGCAGGTTTTATTATTTGCATATTAATCTGGAAACCAGTTCTTCTTGTTGTCTGTGTCTAAACCTCTTCAAGGACTAATGTGGAGGATTAGTGTTAGAAGCTCCATTTGGTAGCCAGGTCCTGGGGCTCCTCTTGGTCACAAATGTTGAAGACGCACAAAGCCAGAATGTCCCTACAGGCTGGTTCTCTCAGCTAGTACAGAATACGATCCTGTTGCAAGTAGCAACTTAAGAAATGGCCGTTATATATCTGAAAATAGCTCTCCTGTTTCCACTGTCTTCGCGTTTTGAAGCTAGGTGTTTCCAGATCCTTTCCACACTATCTCCATCGTCATCATTTCTGTTTATCACCATACTTCTTAAAATGTGATTCCCTGCACAGAACACGGCAGCTGTGGTCTCATTAAAGCAGGGCCCAGCAGGTCCTGGCCTTCCTTGGTTTTGAACGCTCTAAGTTTATTAATATGGCTCAAGGTCATGTCAATGTTTTTGACAGCCATGTTTCGCCATTTACCCATTATGTTCTGTAACTAAAACTGCTAAATCTTTTTTTTTTTTTTTTTTTTTTTTAACATGTGTTGCTGTTAAGCTGTCTAGCTCCCATCTGGTATTTGTGTAGCTACTTTTATTCCCTTGTTGTTCGTTGTTTTGTTTTTAGACCTTCAGTTATTCTTTCCACTTAAGTTCATTATTTCAAATTCTGTCTGTCATTATGGACTGTGACTATTTTGGATAATAATGTAATTATCTGATGCATTGGCTATAGCTTCATGTCGTAAGAGCATCACCAGTGTCCTCATCTAGCTAGTTGTAACGGTTTTGGAGTCCATCAGGCATAGGTTTAAGTTCTGGTTCCTCTACTTATTAGTTATGTGATGTCGAACAAGCTAAATTGTTCATTCCAAGCCTCCGTTTTCTCATTTATGAAGTGATGATAAAAAATAATACCTACATTATAGAATTAAAGTGAAGACCTTAGCACTGTGCTTAGCATATGTTAGGCACTTAATAAAAAGTAATTATTGTTAGCATTATTGATTAAAATGCTAAAAAGGAGCTGATAAAAAAGAGTCCATTGGCAGGCCCTTAGAAATTCCCCCAAGGTTTGCATTAACTCTATAACCAACAACCTTTGGGGATGGTCTTAACAGTTTTGCATCTATTAATGGCATCATCAAAGAACATTTATTTTGTTTGCAAGGTTATAATGAGAGATGTGACAAATGCGTTGCTCAAATCCAGGTGAACTCTACTGTAGCATTCCATTAACAGCCTACAGAAAAGGAAACAAGGTTGGTCTGGCCTTGCTCTCTCCTGGGGAACCTTTGCTTGCTGGTCTCTGGGGTTCACTGCTTCCCTTTATAGGGGCTAATGAGTGATTTGTTCAGCAGATGTCAACCTCGCTAACCTATAGAGATTGCGTAGTAGTCCATTCTCACACTGCTAAGAGTGGGTAATTAAGTAAAGAGTTTTAATTGACTCACAGGTAAGAGTGAGTAATTAAGTAAAGAGGTTTAATGGACTCACAGTGCTACTTGGCTGGGGAAACCTCAGGAAACTTACAATCATGGCAGTAGGCAAAGGAGAAGCAAGTACCTTCTTCACAAGGTGACAGGGGAGAAACAGCATGCAAGGGAAGCTGCCACTTTTAAACCATCAGACCTCATGAGAACTCCCTCATTATCACGAGAACAGCATGGGGGAAACCACTCCCATAATCCAATCATCTCCCACCAAATTCCTCCCTCAACTCTTGGGGATTACAATTCAAGATGAGATTTAGGTAGGGATACAGAGCCAAACCATTTCAGCTGGTTTTCCCAATAGGATTCAACATAGTGCCGCATCCTGGGGAAGAGAGGGAGGTAGGATGCAGGAGGCCTTGCCACCTCTGTGATACCCAGAGCATCTTTACTTTGACCAGTTTTCTATGCTTGGTTCCCATATGTGGATGCAGACTACATTTTGTTGTTGTTATTATTTTTGAAACAGGGTCTCATTTTTCACCCAGGCTAGAGTGCAGTACTGTGATTATGGGTCACTGCAGTCTCAACCTCCTGGGCTCAAGTGATCTTCCCACATCAACCTTAGGAGTAGCTGGGACTACAGGCATGTGCCATCACACCTGGCTAATTTTTTAATTTTTTGTAGAGATGGGTTTTCACTATAGTACCCAGGCTGATCTCAAACTCCTGGGCTCAAGCAATCTTCCGGCCTTGGCCTCTCAAATTGCTTGGACTTGCCTTATCAGGTTTCCAGGTTTTAGAGGTCCTGTGGCTTTTCCAAGTTGTGAATATCTCTCTCCTCTCTTAATATCTCTCTCTCTCTCTCTCTCTCTCACGCATTTATACTTTTATTCTTTTCTTTTATTGTTTTTAAACATAGCCTCCCCATCCCCAAGTATGTATGCTAGTCTTTTCTAATTCTCTTTGGGCTTTTAGACTTACTTCTCTTCCTTGTCTAATATTTTTTAGTTTTTATATCTAAGTTTCTCATAATACTGTCTGTGTAATCACACTTAATTTTTTTGTTTTCTCCCCATTTTTCCTCACCAGTTTCCTTCATGCATTTAGAAAATATTGACTGTACACAGTGGTTCTTGCCTGTAATCCCAGAACTTTGGGAGGCCAAAGTGGGAGGATCACTTGAGGCCACTAATTTGAGACCAGCTTGGGCAAGATATCAAGAACCCATCTTTACAAATAATTTAAAAAATTAGACAGATGTGGTGACATGTGCCTGTAGTCCTAGCTGCTCAGGAGACTGAAATAGGAGAATCACTTAAGCCTAGGAGTTCAAGGCTACAGTGAGCCGTGATTGCAGCACTGCACTCCAATCTGGGCAACAGAGACCCTGCCTCGAAAAAGAAAAGAAAAGAAGAGGAAAGAAAAGAAAAAAGAAAAGAAAATGAAAGAAAAAAGAAAAGAAAAGAAAATATTTGTCAAGGCTTAGCTGTGTGCCAAACAGGGGCAGGGCCTAAGCCTTGGGGATACAGCACCTGGCTTCCATTCCCAAGGGGCTGAGGGGTATCGACAAATGAATAGGCAGTGGCAATACAGTGACTGCTTTATCACATTACCGTTTCTGATATTTTCCCTCTCTTCCGAGCGTGAGACCATGGAATAACTCTTGGGCAAGTAATCATCTTTGCCAGCTGTGAGAGAACATGACTTTATACTGATGAAATCCTGGGCAATGGGTTTATATTAAAGACTGGAAAGAGAAAGGGAACTGGCGTGTATTAAGTGCCTAATGCATGCTAAACATTAAACTGGACCTGCTAACGTACCTTATCTTACTTATTTTTCACAATTACCCAAAAGGAGGTATCATAATCTTCATTTTTCAAGTGATAAAATTCAAGTTTAGAGAACCCTAAGGTCACACAGCTGTGAATCAGGATATTGGGATTCACGTTCAAGTTGGCTTTTCACTGCATTATGTTACCAAATTCGCTTCTTTGAAATGGTGCCTTGACCCTTCCATGCCTCTCCTTCAGTGGGTCTGCATTTTTTAGACCCTTCTAACTCCAGCTTGGCTCAGAACTCACACCTGCTTAGAGGCTTGCCAATGTAGGGATGAACCAGGAAGAGTGGCAAGGGCTGGTGCAGGCAATGACAAAGAGGCTGGCAATGGTGTGAATGCAGACCCTTTGCCCTGCACTAACTGTTCATTCCAGGCTTGGGGACCACAGCAGCATCACCACACAATGATTTCAGGAGCCATCAACATGTCAGAGATGAAAGACTCATAGACTCTAATTAGGGTATGTGCACTTTGCAGAGACAAGAGAAGAAGACAGCAAACTCCGTCATGTGTCATATTGCATCAATACCCATTCTCTATCTCTCTGAAGATTATGCCTGGAGTGATGGGAAAAAGTTGGCCTTACTCACTGGATGAGGTCTGGAAAATGTGAATGGAAAACAAAGGAAAGAGGAGGGAAAAAAGCTAGTGGGTTTAATAGGAAAATTTTATACGTCTCATGAATAAAGCAGAAACTCTGCATGTTATGAAATGGCAGGGGCTGATCACAGGGCAGAGAATAGAGCCCAGAGTCCATCAGCGTGATGTGTGTCCCTCCCAGAGGGCATGGTGAACTAGGGCCGAGGGCACTGAGTGTGATGTACTGTGTCCAAGGAAAATGGTATTTCTGTGGAAGGAGGAAATGAGCACGCTAGCCTGTGTCACTTACAGCTGGCAGGTTAAAAACCCCTACTAGGGGCTGGGCGTGGTGGCTCACATCTATAATCCCAGCACTTTGGGAGGCAAGGCAGGTGGATCACTTGAGGTCAGGAATTCGAGACCAGCCAGGGCAACATGGCAAAACCCCATCTCTACTAAAAATACAAAAATTAGCTGGGTGTGATGGCACATGCCTGTAGTCCCAGCTACTTGGGAGGCTGAGGCAGAATAATTGCTTGAACCTGGGAAGTGGAGGTTGCAGTGAGCTGAGACCGTGCCACCACACTCCAGTCTGGGTGACAGTGCAAGACTCTGTCTCAAAAATTAATTAATTAATTAATTAATTAATTAATATTTTCTTTAAAATTTTTTATTATATGTGTAAATATTAGTATAATTATTAAAGGACATAATTTTAAAACATGCATTTATTAGAGAACAGGTTAGAAAAAATATTTTTAATGATCACAAAAATTTGGAAACCACTTATTTAAATCACTTCTAGTTCTATTTTCTGTTTCTTGCAGTCAAAAGCATCCTAGCTCCTAAAAGGGTAATAATAGTAGCTAACACTGAATGTTCACTATGTGGCAAACACTTTTAAACCTTCACTCCATCCTCATGGCAATCTTCAAAGTTTGGTACCGTTATTCCCTCGTTTTACAAATGAGAGAGCTTGGACTAAGAAAGATTAAATAATTTGCCCCACATCAGAAAGTCTCATGCTATAACCCAGGCTGGAGGGTGGTGGCATGGTCTCAGCTCACTGCAGCCTCCACCTCCCAGGTGTTACGGCGCCTGGGTTAGAACCAACCCAGCTAGCTCTACGTCCTGCTCACTTAATCATCACGTTATACAGGGGCACAGACTTCATTTTACAGTAAGGAAGCGGAGCCATGAAAAACAAAGAACTCCCAGCAGACTCACCAAGTCATGGCAGAACTGAAGACAGGGTGGAGGAGAGATGGCCCATGAAATAGTTGGTCAGCTGCTATGGTGGGAAGTGGGCCCGGTTCTGTCCTAACAATGAGACGGCATTCCTCAAGGCATGTTAGGAATCAGCTGCCCTCCCTCCTTCCTTTCCTCTTTACCTCCTCCCTCTCTTTTCTTCTCCCTTTCTCAGGCATGTGAACTCCATCTCTCCTGCTTGAACCCCACCACCATCACCACATGCACATACTCAAGCCTGATCCTTTTTTTTTTTTTTTTTTTGAGATGGAATCTTCGTTCTGTTTTCCAGGCTGGAGTGTGGTGGCATGATCTCGAATCATTGCAACCTCCACCTCCCGGGTTCAAGCGATTCTCTTGCCTCAGCCTCCCAAGTAACTGGGACTACAGGCGCCCACCACCAAGCCTGGCTAATTTTTTTTGTTTGTTTATAGAGATGGAGTTTCAACATGTTGGTCAGACTAGTCTCGAACTCTCTGACCTGAAGAGATCCACCTGCCTTGGCCTCCCAAAGTGTTGGGATTACAGGCGTGAGCCACAATGCCTGGCCACGCTTGATCTATAGTACTTGGAATCAATCCAAGTGCCAGGAATTCCAGAAAGCTACCCCTTCCTTGACTCCCTGCTACTATCCATTACTTAAGTAAGACAAGAAAGAACAGAGAAAAAAAAATTTATTGGCTTGTACTAAGCATATATGAGTATGTTAATACATCCACTTTCAAACTCCATTTGTTTACCGATGGAAATTACTTGGGTATGTTCTTTAAACTAAAAGTAATTTCTTCTGAGGAAAAGATAAAAGAAACAGTGCCTTTGACCTTTGATATTAAATTATCTTTATGTTTCCTCAGCGTGTGGCAAAGCACAGACAGATTTTACAGGTTTTTCAAAAGCTGCTGTGAACTATACTTTATAAGTGCTGGCCCTATGGCCCAGGGGATTGTTTTCTCCTCAAAAGGTGAATTAGTGAAAAGTAGAATGACCAATGCTAGAAAGATATTACCAGAAAATACAAGTAAATGTATCACCCGGGGCAATGTCACTAAAATAAAAGCAGTGTACTGGAACTATTTCAAGATTCGTCCATGAATCTTTCTAGGATTTAGTAATTGAATACGTTGTTAGGAAGGAAGCACTAGTAAGCCAGGTGCGGTTCTGGGTGACTGGGGCCTAACAGCAGTCAAAGTAGATGAAGATTCTTCTCTCAGGGAGTCCACCTGCTAGAGGGAGAGCAGAGGATAAACCAACGAACCAAGAAGTTTAAAGTTTGTCATGTGGTCACAGGGGCTAAGAAGAGTAATAGAGCAGGGTAAGGGAAAGAGACACTGGTGGGATGAGGGTTTGGTTTGTCCTAAGGTGAGCATAGAAGGCCTTTCTGAAAAGGTAACAAACATTTATATTTTTGTTTCTATTGATTGATCGATTGATTGTGTGACAGAGTCTCACTCCATCGCCCAGGCTGGGGTGGCATGATCTCTGCTCACTGTAACCTCTGCCTCCCGGGTTTAAGCGATTCTCCTGCCTCAGCCTCCCCGAGTAGCTGGGACTACAGGCAAACACCACCACACCTGGCTAATTTTTGTATTTTTAGTAGAGATGGGGTTTCACTATGTTGGCCAGGCTGGTCTTGAACTCCTGAGCTCAAGTGATCTGCCCGCCTTGGCCTCCCAAAGTGCCGGGATTACAGGCGTGAGTCACTGTGCCCAGACTGAAAAGGTAACATCTAAACAGAGAGTCGGTGAAAGTAAGGGAGTAGATCTTGTGTTTTACCCAGGAGAGGAACCAGCACCTGCAATGGTCTGAAGCAGGGCTGTGTTTGCCGTATCAAAGGAAAATCAGGGAAGCCAGCGTTGCAACAGTGGAGTAAGAGTGGGGAGAGTGGTGGAAGAGAGAATAAACTTAGAAGTTTATTCTGACAGGATTGGGCAGCCTTTCAAGGTTTGGAGCTGAGAAGTGATAAGAACTGACTTGCCTTTTAGAAGGATTGCTCTGGCTGCTGTGTGGAGAATGCTGTCCTTCACCATAAGGAGTAAGAAGGCTGACAGCCTAGTGGAGAAGGCAGGTGATGTATGGGTAATCATTGGAAAGTGAAGTGCCCGGTGTTTAGAAATCTGTAACAGGTCTGACCTAGTCTGTGGACCCAGGGGAAGCTTCCTGGGGAAAATGACATTAAATTGAGACTTAAGGGATGAGTAGCAGAGGAGACACTTAAAACCAGAGGGGAACCGGTTTAGAGCACACCACTGTCTCTAGGGAAAATTTGACCCTGGTGTGGGGCTCCTAAGTGACTGGTTGGCTGGCCCTTCAGTGAGTTAGGAATACAAGTTATTATTCTCCAATTTTCTTATAAAATGTGGGCCCTGTTACTTGGATTGCATAGAATGCATGGGTGCCTTCCTATGTACAGCTTGTCTTCTTCAGGCCAGAGTTGATAGTGGAAGAAGCTGTGGGACACTGGAAAGAATGCTGAATTTAAGTGGGCCAGGGTTCATATTACAACTCTGTCACTTGCTAATTGGATGACATTGGTATGGTTTCTAAACCCCTCTGGGTCACCATGTTCTCAGTGGATAACACTTAGGTCTAAAGGATATGTGAAGTAAGGTATACAAAAGGTCAAACACATTAGTAGCTGCTTTTAATAGTCCATTCTTGCACTGCAATTAGAAAAATACCTAAGACTGGGTAATTTATAAAGAAATGAGATTTAATTGGCTCATGGTTCTGCAGGTTATACAGGAAGCATAACTGATTCTGCTTCTGGGGAGGTCTCAGGAAAGTTACAATTGTGGTGGAAGGCAAAGGAGAAGCAGGCAAGTAAGACATGGCTGAAGCAGGAGAAAGAAAGAGGGGAGGTGCTACACACTTTTAAACAACCAGATCTCACAATAATTCACTCACTCACCATCATGAGAACAGCACAGAGGGGATGGTGCTAAACCATTCATGAAGGATCCTCCCCCATGATTCAATCGCCTCCCACTAGACTCCACCTCTAACACTGGGATTACAATGAGATTTGGGCGGGGATAAAGATCCAAACCATATCACTGCTCAATAAATTCTAGTTCAAAATCAAAGCAAAATGGACTTCTAACCAATTGATATTTGCTATTGTTTGAATGTGTATCTCAAAAGTTCATATATTGGAAACTTAATCAATCTGCCCTCATGGATTAATGTCATGCTATCATGGGAGGGGGTTTGTTATTGAGGGAGTGGCTTTGTTATAAAAGCGAGTTTTCTCCACCTCTCTTGCTCCTTCCCTCTCACCGTGTGATGCTCTCCTTCATACTATGACATAGCAAAAATACCCTCACCAGATGCTGGCACCATGCCCTTGGACTTCCCAGCCTCCAGAACTATGAGCTAAATATACTTCTTGTCTTTATAATTACTCAGTCTGTAGTATTCTGTTATAGTAGCAGGAAACAGACTAAAAATATTGGAGGAAGATACTTGGAAGGCAGCTTTGCATCCATTTCTCTGAGCAGTATATGGCTAGGCTCTGGAGTTACATTCACCAATTACTGGCCATGGGTACACTATCTAAACTTGAAGCTCTAATTTTCTCATCTGTTAAGTGGGGCAAATCGTAGTTCCTATTTCACTGGGTGGCAGTGAGGACCAAATGAGATGATGCAGGCAAATTGAGAGAATGCCTTATGTATAGCAACTACTCTATAGAAGTGTCTTAGTCCATTTTATGCTGCTATAACAGAATACTTATTTATATACATTTATAATGAAGAGGAATTTATTTCTCACAGTTCTGGAGGCCAGGAAATCCAAGATCAAGGTGCCAGCAGGTTCACTTGTCTGGTGAGGGCTGCATCATCTGAAGGGAAGGAATGCCATGTTCTCACATGGCAGAGAACAGAAGACCTAGCTAGCTGAATGTTGCATGAAGTCTCTTTTATGAGGACCTTAATCCCATTCACAAGGGAGGAATTCTCATGACCTCAATCACCTCTTAAAGGCCCCACCGTTTAATCCCATCACATTGGGCACACCTTAATTTTGGAAAGGACACATTCAAGCCGTAGCAGTTCCATATCATGATTATGCTCTCTCCCTGTATCTGGTTAGTTCATCAGAAGGCTATACCTCCAGATTTTGTTGGTTTAGTGGATTCCCACTTCCTCCCTTCAACTGTGGAATATACAACTGTGCTTTAAGTGTTGGTGTTGACGCTCTGGTGAAAGGGGAAACTGAAGCTAAAGGAGGAGGGTTGGATGGCCAATAGAAACATCCCCTACTCCACATCCCTGCAACAAAGACCCCAGAAAAAGGCTCATGTTCTTTCCCTTGATACCTTAAGGCACTCCCAGTATAAATTCTTGGCTGCTTTTCTATCTTATTGCTTTCTGGACTTCTTGTCTAGACACCTTGCCTTCCCTTTATTTCTTATCTAATGCTGAGATTCCATGGTTAGCAGGATATTTGAGAAGGAAGTAAACACTGGAAAGTACAATAGGCAGGATGCCAGAAAATTCATCCACCCACCCACTCATTCATCCACCCATCCATCCATCCAAAAAATATTTGCTGACCATCTAGTATGTGTCATGTACTTCTTAGTTCTGAGGATATAAAATTGAAGACCTCTGGGGTTCTCAACATTACCAGGGAGTGAGACTTATAAATAAATCTAATACCAGTTTTCCACTGCAGGTGACAGAAAACCTAGGTCAAAGTGGCCCGAACAACAAGATATTTATTGTATAAAATATAACGTAGTTCAGAGGTAGGGCAGGCATCAAGTGCATTACGTAAAGTTCCAGTTCTTCTCTGTAATAGTCTTGGATTTGTCCTGCTCTGTGTGTACTGGCATCTAATCCAGGTTAGAGCTGCAGCAGTTCCAGTTATCACATCCGACATCACAACATGCAAAGCAAGAAATATAACCATTTTGTCCTGTATCTCTTTCTCAGAAGAAAGGGAGCTTTTCTCAGAAGTTCCACAGCAGACATACCCTAATGTCTTATTTCCAAGAAATAGTGGTCGACATACTCATTCCAAAATTCATCACTGGCAAGGAGAATGAGATAATTTTGATTGGCTCATACTAGTTAGGATTTGCCCGTAATGTGGGGAATGATGTCACCATTCCTGAGTCTCATGGGGAAGCAGTGGACACCTGGAAAAGAAAACTGAGTTATATTAGTAAAGGAGAATGGGGTGGGGGCCCTGGGTGTTTGCTGGGTGGCAAATAGTGTCTACTACACAGGACTGGGAGATGCTGTATGAGAGGCATTTGTACATTACGTGGTGGGAGTTCAGAGGGTGTACCAAAGGTTTTCATTTATTTATTTGTTTGTTTTTTATGGGTGAGGGAGGGAGGCAACAGTTGGGAAGGTATCAAAATTAAGTGACTTGGGGTTGGGTTGGGGATAAAAAGCATGAGGCTGAAAACCATGTTTGATGCAGATTGAGAGGGTCTTAGAAGCCTTTCTCAAATGATTTGGCTTAATCCTACAGGAAATACAGAGTCATTGTGTATATTTTTAATGTTTTTAAATCATATTTTTAGTTGAGCAACAAACAGGAAAGGGGAACGAGAATAACTATTATCAAATGTCTACTATGTGCTAGAAGCCATGTGGATGGTTGCCACAGATTCTGTCTTTAATCATCACAACAATCCTTTATGAGGCTACAATTGCCCATCTTACAATGAGCAAATGGCTCAGGAATCATGGATCATAGCTTGATCAAACAATAGAAGCCCTCACTGATTGGTGCTGGCCAAGGACACTACTGCAGGTGTGGTGTTCCCAAGCCTCTGACCAATGCGGGTAAGACAAGGCACTGCAGTGGAAAGAGCATGAAGTGGTTGTTGCAATAGTACAGAAAGGAGGTAGTGAGCATCTGGACGGGAGCCACAATGGCAGGAATGGAGAAGAAACACATAAATAGGAGCAAAAATCATGGGAATTAGTGACCAAGTGCCTGTTGTGGATGAACCAATTGAGTTTTCCAAGATACCATCAGTTCGACTATAAAGCTTGTTTTGCAAGTTTAAATTTGCTCCAGTCCTACTGGTATATTAGAGAAAAATTTGAGTAAAATCTCAGCTTCAGAATACTTACGCATGTATTTGTCCTTCAAGAAACACTAAATGAATGAAGATAACTGCACCCAATTTAAAAATACACAGAACACACACAGTGCACACACCTTAAAAAAACATCTAGCAGTTACCTCAGTTCACCATGTGTGTCAGGAGCTATATACATCCACACCTGATATTACAACTTTTAGCCTGATTTCTGGTAATCCTCCTTCCACTAATTCACAACAATCCACAAACTGCAGCTCTTCTGATGCCCTCTTCTGCAGGCAAACTTCAGGTCTTTTTACAGTGCCATGTTTATTGTGTTATGTATTTTATTATTTTATTAACCATTTAACATGTGTAAGACCATCCTGCTGTTTTCATTAGGTTCTACCACTTTTAAGTGCCATTGATGTTTTTGAGTGTTATGCCCATTTTCCCCATATATCCTGTGCTTTTTATTGATCAAGCTTGTCTGATACACTGATTTTTAGGAATGCGTGTGTTGACTGTAGTGGTTTGGATGCTTGGAAGCACAATGATCAGTTTCTGAGAGAGGAAACACAGCAGTGACAGGCTTGGTCAAGGATGGGCAGATTGTGGCTTTGGATGTGCTGAGTTTGAAGTTCCAAGAGAAGTTGGAGAGTATCTACAAGGTGATTAAAAATATTGATCCGAAGTTCAGGGGGAAAAAAAAGCCAGCAACAACAGGGGATACATAAGTAGTTTTGGAGAAAATTAGCAAATACAAGGTAATTGGAGCTATGAAAGTGAAAGAAGCTTCCTTCAGAGGGGCATAGAATGAGAAGGTGAGAGTCTAGGAGGACACCTGAGGACCCGAGCACCTAAGGAAAGGCAGGTAAAGAGGAGCCAGAGAAGGAACCTGGGTCAGAGCTTGGGAAGGTAGGAGAAAATGGTGTCATGAAGTCAAGAGAGGTCAGAGTTTAAGAGGGGAAAGGTGGGTCAACAATGGCAAAGGCTCCAAAAGTTCAGATGAAATGAGTAGTGGAGTAGGCCTTAGGTTAGGGCATTCATAGATTTTTTTTTTTTTTTTTTTTTTTTGAGAGAGTCTGGCTCTGTTGCCCAGGCTGGAGTGCAGTGGTATAATCTTGACTCACTGCAACCTTTGCCTCCTGGGTTCAAGCGATTCTCCTGCCTCATCCTCCTGAGTAACTGGGACTACAGGCATGCACCACCAAACCCGGCTAATTTTTGTATTTTTAGTAGAGATGGAGTCTCACTATGTTGGCCAGGCTGGCCTTGAACTCCTGACCTCAGGTGATCCACCTGCCTCAGCCTCCCAAAGTGCTGGGATTACAGGCATGAGCCACCATACCTGGCCCATAATTCATTTTTTTACAGTAGAAACGGCAGACTTCTGGGGTCTCTTCTCCCAAGAATTTTAGATGTGAAGTGAAACAAAGGAATGGTATTTTGTAAGGGAGGGAAAACTGAAGGCAAAGTTAAAGGATGTTTTTAGAGCTAGGAGTAGGGTATGAAAAGACAGAATGAGTTAAGTAAAGAAGGAAATGGAAAGAAGCAGAAAAAGATGGAAATTGTTAAATTGGGGCAAGGGGAAGGATGGTGTCTTCTTCCTCTGAAACAGGAATGAATAAGGCAACATGAATTTAGATATAGCAGAGTTGATACCCCCACAGCCTCCATCCTCCTTGGGAAACAAAGGGAAAGTGAAAAGAGAATTACAGTGGTTTAACCAAAAAGGGGTTTATGGTTTCAGCATAACAAAAAGTGACAAGAGGTAGCCAGTCCAAGGCTGATGCAGGGGCCATGCAGTGTCGTCATTGCCCTAGACTCCTATATTTCTGCCTTACTAGCCTTTAGTGTGTGGCTTTGTCATCATAGGGACAATATGGCTGCTGACATGCCACATGTCATGTCTTCATTTCAAGAGAAAACATGGAGAAGGGCATAGAAATTGCATGCCAGCAAGATCCTTCTCTTTTTCAATCAGGAAAACAGCTTTCCTGAAAGGCCCCACCCAGTAGACTTCCATTTACATTTCATTGGCCAGAACTAGGTCTGGCTACAAAGGCATTTGGGTAAGCTATTATTTTTTACTCTTAGGAAGGAAAAAAATGAAGAATAGATATTGGATAAACAACTAGCTATGCCTGCTGCACTGAAAATAAGGAAGAATGAAATTGTGGGCAGTATAAAGGACACAGTATGGTTTGGAGACATATGGGGCTCTGTCATCTTCTAGTTGGGTAACCAGAGGTAGTTGCTTTACCTCAGTGGGCCTAAAGTTTTCTGATCCATAAGAGGAGATAGTCAAATTACATTATTTCTAAGATTCCTTATTCTACAATCTAAGGCTTGTATAATATGCATTTTTAAAATAGCAGGGAACAATGACTGACTTTTTTGGAAGTTTAAGAAACCTGCTGCTAATGATTCTTTAATAAAGCTACTCTTCCAGTTCAGACTGGGCATAGTATGGGACACAGGGGAAATGTTGTCTATAGGTATGTTTGTTAAGCTTATTAGTGTACCAAATCCAAGTTTTTTAGAGTTAGATATACACGTATGAACACTTCTTTGATATGGACAACTAGAAGTGGAATTGCAGGGTTGAAGCCTGTATTAATCCATTCTCATGCTGTTATGAAGAACTGTCTGAGATGGGGTTATTTATAAAGGAAAGAGGTTTAATTGACTTACAGTTCAGCAAGGCTGGGGAGGCCTCAGGAAAATTACAATCATGGTGGAAGGGAAGGCAAACATGTTCTTCTTCACATGGTGGCAGCAAGGAAAAGTATGAGTGAAGCCAGGGAAATCCCCTTATAAAACTATCAGATCTCATGAGAACTCACTCACTGTCATGAGAACAGCATGAGGGTAACCATCCCCATGGTTCAATTACCTCCCACAAGGTCCCTCCCAAGATATGTGGGGATTATGGGATCTACAATTCAAGATGAGATTTGGGTGGGCACACAGCCAAACCATATCAGTCCCCACCCCGGCCCCTCCCAAGTCTCATATGCTTACACTTCAAAACACAGTCATGCTCTTCCAACAGGCCCCCAAAGTCTTAACTCATTCCAGTATTAACTCAAAAGTCCAAGTCCAAAGTTTCCTCTGAAACAGGGCAAGTCCCTTCCACCTATGAGCTTGTAAAATCAAAAGCAAATTAGATATGGGAGTGGGGGGACAGGCATTGGGTAAATATGCCCATTCCAAATGGCAGGGATTGGCCAAAACAAAGGGGCTACAGGCCTCATGGAAGTCCAAAATCCAATAGGGCAGTCATTAAACCTTAAAGTTTCAAAGTGATCTCCTTTGACTCCATGTCTCACATCCAGGTCATGCTGATGCTCAAGGTGGGCTCCACAGCCTGGGGCAACTCTGTCCCTGTGGCTTTGCAGGATACCGCCCACCTCCTGGCTGCTTTCATGGCTGGTCTTGAGTGTCTATGACTTTTCCAGGCGTACAGTGCAAGCTGTCGATGGATCTACCATTCTGGGGTCTGGAGGATGGTGATCCTCTTCTCACAGCTTCACTAGGCAGTGTCCCAGTGGAGACTTTGTGTGGGGACTCCAATCCCACATTTCTCTTCTGCACTGCCCTGGCAGAGGTTCTCCATGAGAGCTCTGCCCTGCAACAGACTTCTGCCTGGACATCTAGGCATTTCCATACATCTTCTGAATTCTAGGCGGAGGTTCTGAAATGTCAGTTCTTGACTTCTGTGCACCCACAGGCCAAATACTATGTGTGAGCCACCAAGGCTTGGGGCTTGTACTCTCTGAAGCAATGGCCTGAGTTGTACCTTGGCCTCTTTTAGACATGGCTGGAGCTGAAGCAACTGGGACTCAGGGCATCATGTCCTGAGGCTGCATAGAGAAGAGGGACCCTGGGCCTGGCCCACAAAACCATTTTTCCCTGCTAGACCTCTGGGCCTGTGATGGGAGGGACTGCTGTGAAGGTCTCTGACATGCCCTGGAGACATTTTCCCCATTGTCTTCATGATTAACATTCAGCTCCTTGTTACTTATGCAAATTTCTGCAGCCAGCTTGAATTTCTCCTCAGAAAATGGGTTTTTCTTTTCTACCGTATTGTCAGGCTGCAAATTTTCCAAACTTTTATGCTCTGCTTCCTGTTGAACACTTTGCTGCTTAGAAATTTCTTCCACCAGATACCCTAAATTATCTCTCTCAAACTGGAAGTTCCACAGATCTCTAGTCCAGGAGCAAAATGCCATCAGTCTCTTTGCTGAAGCATAGGAAGAATCAACTTTATTCCAGTTCCTAACAAGTTCCTCATCTCAATCTGAGACTACTTCAGCCTGGACTTCATTGTCCCTAACACTATCGGCATTTTGGTCAAAGTCATTCAACAAGTCTCCAGGAATTTCCAAAAGAAAGTTCCAAACTTTCCCACATTTTCCTGTCTTCTTCTGAGCCCGCTAAACTGTTTCCGCCTCTGTGTGTTACCCAATTCCAAAGTCGCTTCCACATTTTTAGGTGTCTTTACAGCAGCACCCCACTCACTGTGGTACCAATTTACTGCATTAGTCCATTCTCACACTGCCTATAAAGAAGTGCCCAAGACTGGGTAATTTATAAAGGAAAGAGGTTTAATTGAGTCACAGTTTAGCACGGTTAGGGAAACCTCAGGAAACTTACAATCACAGTGGACGGGGAAGCAAACGTGTCCTTCAAATGGCAGCAGCAAGGAGAAGTATGAGCGAAGTGGGGGAAAAAGCCCCTTATAAAACTACCAGATTTTGTGAGAACTCACTCACTGTCATGAGAACAGCATGAGGGTAAACACCCGCATGATTCAATTACCTCCCACCAGGTCCCTCCCGTGACATGTGGGGATTAAGGGAACCACAATTCAAGGTGAGGTTTGGGTGGGGATACAGCCAAATCATATCAAAGCCTCTGGGATGTTAAAAATTTAACATAAACTATCAAATTAACCTCCAAAGAAACTGTATCAATTTATATTCTCACTGGCAACATACCTGAGTGCCAATTTCCCTAACATAAAATATATGTAAATATGAAGAAATAAATAGTAGTATGAGTTCTTTCACTCTTTGTCAGATACTGTCAAATGCCCTTTACAATAATTATTTTATGTAATTCTGACTACCCTGTAACGTAGGTAGTAGTATTATGCCCATCCTAGAGATGAAGAAACTAAGTCTTGGAAGGGTTAAACAGTTTTTCCAAAGTCACATGTTGAATTATTGGCAAAACTGAACCTGGAACCTAGGTTTGCCTGATATCAAATCTATCTTCTTAAACCCTGTACTCTACTGCCTTTCTATTTATTCTCACTGGGTCTTTAATGCACATGGAGAAACATGGAAAAACTTTTCTATTTTGCCTCAAGATTCTGCCCAGAAGCCCTAATATTGCCAGCGCTGGAAATTGGTTGAGGCAGTATTGCTCAGAATAAGCTTGGAGCACTAGAAAGCCACAAAACTATATTATCCACTAAAAATGTTAATAGAACCTTCAAGAATTATAATGAAACCTCCTTTTTATGGTTTCCAGCAGTATGAATAACATAGGAGCAAAGGTGATTTATTTTCTCCTTTCTTTCCTTTGCTAAGTAAGAGGTAACTGTGTCTTCAGGTTGCATTTTTAAAGACAATCTCCGGCTTTTCTTGTTCTTTGTCATGGACCTGATGCGAGGTTCCCACAGGTCCTAGTCTATGCCTATTTGATGCTTATTGGATATGTGCCCAGTCACACAATTAGGTATTGAACTTCATTTTGTTATAACACATAACCACTGCAGGAGGGAAAATAAACCCCTGAGTGGAATGACCTGTGCTTATAGTATAGATTTTGTTGGAACAAGGTCAACAAACTGCAGTAGCTATTCGTCATTGACTAGTTCTTAGAACCCTGCTAAGACAGAAATTGCCCACACAAGAAAATCTTGAGTTTCACCTGGGCCTTTTAAAGTGACTAAGAAAATTGGGTAAGGGCAGAGCTGAAATGGTCATTACAGAGTATGGGGAAACTTGATGGGATGTGGTAAGTTGGCCCTTGAAAGAGGTACGATCTCATGTTGTGGAGAAACACACGGGCGCCCTTATCAACCAGTGATTGAGACAGAGACATAGATCAGTCTGAAATAAACTGATTTAACCCAACAAAGAGTCTTCTATCTTGAAACCTGGAGACCTGGCAGCAACTGATATCATCGTATAGTTTTTCTTCTTTATTCTATTAATCAAATGAATTACACTGATATATTCTTTTATAGCTTTATTGAGGTATAACTTCTATACAACCAAATTCACTCACATTAGATGTGCAATTTAATGAGTTTTGTTACATCTATACAGTCACGCAATCACCACAATGTTTTTAGGATTTTTTCTGAAATCTTCTATTTAATTTCTGTTATTGGTAATTTATATTTTCTCTTTTTCCCTTTTTCAATCTTGCTAGGTGTTTACTACTTTTAGTAATCATTTCAAATAATTAACTTTTGATTTATATTCTCTTATTTTTCATCCGTTTTTTAGTTCATTGACTTGTGCTCTTATCTTTATTATTTCCTAATTTTTACTTATTTTGGGTTTAATTTGCTCACTTTCTTTCTAGTTCCTTATGTTAAAAATTTAGATAATTTTGGGGGGTAACAGCATTATTGAGATATAATTCATATACCATACAATTCACCCATTTAAAGTATATAATTAAACAGTTTTAAGTACATTCATGGGGTTGTGCAACCAATATCAAATACTTTTTAGGACATTTTCATCATCCCAAAAAGAAACTGTATACTCTTTATCAATCGCTCCACCCATCCCTCAGCTCTGAACAACCACTAATCTAATTCTTGTCTCCATAGATTTGTTTATTCTGGACATTTCCTATAAATGGAATCACAGAATATGTGGTCTTTTGTGACTGACTTATTTTATTTAGCATAATGTTTTCAAGGTTCATCCATGAACCTTGAAATTCCTTTTTATTGCTGATTAATGTTCCTTCATATGGACATAGTGCATTTTATGTACTCATTTATCAATTGATGAATAAATGGTTGATTTTAAGTTTTTCTTCATTTCTAATATAGACACTTAAAAGTATAACATTTCCTCTGAGCACTCCTTTATCTGCATCATACAACTCTGATATCTTGTATTTTAATGATAATTCCATTCAAAGTATTTTCTAGTTTCCCTTGTGAAATAAACCATGGATTTAAAAAATAAACTTATTGATTAATTTCCAAACGTTTGGGACTTTTGTCTATATCCTATAGATTGAATAATCTCTATCAATCTATCCTCACAGTCACTCTTTGTCCAGCTGCCTCCAAGATGTTGTTAAGAGCATCTAATGAATTTTCTATTTCACTTATTGTACTTTTCAGCTATAAAATTTCCATTTGCTTCTATTTAAATAGTATCTATTTCTCCTCTGTGATTCCCCCACCAGGTTTATTTGTTATGACCAAATTTTTCCTAAATTCTGGAACGTATTTATAATGATTGCCTTAAAGTCTTGTCTATTTATTACAACAACATCTAGGTCATCTCTGTTTCCTTTTTTTCCCCTGAGTATGTGTCACATTTTTCTTGTTACCTTGCACATTCTGTGATTTTTAGTTGAATGCTGGTTATAATGGATACTACAATGTAGAGACTCTGGGTTCCATTATGTTTCTTTGAAGAGTAATCTTCTCAACTTGGCTGGACTCGAATTCCAAACTTTGTCTCCCTGCAGTCAGCAGCAGTTGAGTTCTCTGCTCAGGTCAGCTTCCAGATGCTACTTTTTTGTTTCGTCTCTCTCTTTTTCTATTTCTGGACCAGTGAAGAAGTTGGGTGGATTTTTAAGGATAGATTTTGGGTCTCACACTACCTGCAGTAATTCCCTTCTAGGATTTCCCCCTTAATTCTAGCCAATCTGCCAGTCTGATTCCACGACAACTCAAAACAATGGCTTAATGAGTGCACAAAGATAAAAAAGTTGCAGACTTATAAATCTCACAACATACGTTCTGCCTTTAAAGGTGAACTTCTCGCCACTTTGTTTTTGATAAATCTCCAGTGTAGTGAAATTGTTCCTTTGTTCTAAACATTTTTTCCAGGTTTTATAACTGTTGTTTATAGGAGGGTTAGTCCAACCAAGCTGCTCTGCCATTACCAGAAGTTGAAAGTCATTTTAAACAATTTTCACAAAACATACCACTTACCAAGACCTTATAGGGAAGATATATGAGGATCTATCTTACGGTATATTCTAAAATACAGTTTCAGAAAGAATCAAGGTTTACCAAAATATTATAATAATTTGAGAAATAGAAATATTTAGAGAAAATTACCTTCATCTCCCTTGGGTACATATGTTAGTTTTTAAAAGGGAAAGAAAGCTGAGGAAAGAATAAGCAGCCGAACTACTCAAACACAAAATTGGTATTTTTCATAGAAAACTTTATTTAACATTGAAGAGGTTGTTACATTTCTGTGTGCAATTTAAAGTTTTAAATTTTTGACGTACTCTGCCAAATGAGGGTCAATAGCTATGTTGGGTGTCTGCTAGTTAATCCCGTCTCACTCAAATTATCTATCTCTATAAATGACAAATGAGCATCCCTGAGGCTGTGGCTACAGCAGCTGCCACAGAGCTAATGAGGCTGAGGATGGCTGGGATACAAAGCAATCCCACAGACTTGAGGTCCCAACTGCTGGGAGGAGCAGCAGCACAGCAAGGATTACCCTGTTTGATGAGCAGAGGTCATGACTGATTTTGTCCCCACAGAAAAACTTAGGTGAACTCATTGCAAGAATTTTACAGTAAAATGTCTCATGCAGACCGAAAATTTTAAAGTCACGTAAATGAAGCTAGTCTTACAACCAGGTAATTGGTTAATGGATTAACAAGATGAGCCAGTTAAAAATGTCACCATTATCATTGATTGCTTTGGGTTATGAGTATTCTCTCAGATTCCTGTTTTAAAGATGGACTTCTTCCAACAAAGATTAAGATCTTAAGATTTTGGACTTCTTCGAACAAAGATTAAGATCTTAAGAATGGAAATTTTTAAAAAAATATTTCCTTCTCTAGAACTGTGGGACTGGTAACATGGGACTATTGAGTTCAAAGTACCATAATTTTTGCCCTGAAATAACTGAGCTAATGATCCCAATTTAGATTATTTTTTAAAAAGCAAGTTCAGATGATCCAATGAACCATCAAGATTTACAGGGAGGCTGGGTGCTGTGGTGGCACACACCTGTAATCCCATCACTTTGGACTTTGGGAGGCTGAGGCGGATGGATTGCTTGAACTCAGGAGTTCGAGACCAGCCTGGAAACATGATGAAACCCTGTCTCTACATAAAATTTAAAAATTAACCAGATGTGGTGGGGCATGCCGGTAGTGCAGGCACTTAGGAGGCTGAGGTGGGAGGATCAATTGAACCCAGGACGTTGAGGCTACAGTGAGCTGAGATTGCACCACTGTACTCCAACCTGAGTTACAGAGTGAGACTCTGTCTCAAAAAAAAAAAAAAAAAAAAAAGCAAAGGAAGAAAGGAAGGAGCCAGGCATGGTGGCTCACTCCTGTAATCCCAGCACTTTGGGAGACCAAGGTGGGTGAATCATGAGGTCAGGAGTTTGAGACCAGCCTGGCCAATATGGTGAAACCCCGTCTCTACTAAAAGTACAAAAATTTGCCAGGCATGGTGGTGCATGCCTGTAGTCCCAGCTACTTGGGAGGCTGAGACAGAAGAATTGCTCAAACTCAGGAGGCAGAGGTGGCAGCGAGCTGAGATCGTGCCACTGCACTCCAGCCTGGGCAACAGAGTGAGACTCCATTAAAAAAAAAAAAAAAAAGCAAGGAAGGAAGAAAAGGAAAGGGAAGGGAAGGAAGGAAGGAAAAGAAAGATTGATTTAGAGGGAGCCAAAGAGAGAAAAGCAACCTGGCTCTCAAAGGTAGACTGAGACCCTGACTGAAAGACAGAAGGGATGGGAGTAAACTATAAAATGTTATGAGATGAAAACAAGAATGAATTAGAGGAGGCAACATAAAAACCCAGTGTCATTCTGAAGAGCCATAGACATTTAACACTCAAAGCATCTTGCCATGTTATTTTAATTGGTCAGCATATCATTCTGGTATATTTGAAAAGTATTTTTAAAAAGTTTTAATTGTGGCAAAATATACATAGCATAAAATTTATCATTGTAAACATGTTTAAGTGTCCAAATGGCATTAAGTACATTCACATTGCTGGACATCCATTGGCATGTTTTAAACATTGTAAATTTTTATCATAGCCCCACCATAGCATTTCCTACTGCCTACTATCTCTAAATCTAATGGTTTTCCCTTGAGGAATGAGAACTCAGGAGAAGACATTGCTGACTGAAGGGTAAAAGTTACAGAGAGAAGGAATTTGGCTCAACATGAGAAAGAACTTTCTAAGTTTAGATCTGACCAGCAGAGGAACAGGAGGCCTGCGAGCTCTCCTTTGAAGGTGAAGAGTGTTCACACAGGGAGCCTTAAGCCATCTGTTGGGTGTGTTTTAGTAGGGATTCCTGTCCTGGGTGGGAGAGGGACCTCTGGGCTTCCTTCCAACTAAGAGAGCCTATAGTTGAACTGACTTAGAAATTGCTGTACGCTCAGGTTTCAGATGAGTTTACTGGAGTTCAAGTACACTAGATTTGAGCTTTAAAATGGTCACACTTCAAACCGCTAATTGACAGGTTTTACCCTTGTCTTAAAATCGTCTGCTGTTTTGTCTAAACTATGGAGAAATAATTCAAAGTGAGTTACTTGGTTTCAGACCCATTCCAACCACTTATCAGCCAAGAGATATAAGGCAGGCAACCTTCACAAGGAGCCACTTTCACTTAAAAGGGCTCTGCAGGCCTTTGGGTTTGCCTCATTCCAATACATTTTCCACATTGCTACCAGAATAATCTTTCTTTTTTTTTCTTTTACACATTTATTTTTATTTTTATTTTTTGAGACAGAGTTTTGCTCTTGTCGCCCAGGCTGGAGTGCAATGGTGCAATCTCAGCTCATTGCAATCTCCTCCTCCTGGGTTCAAGTGATTCTCCTGCCTCAGCCTCCCAAGTAGCTGGGATTATAGGCACACACCACCATGCCTGGCTAATTTTGTATTTTAGTAGAGATGGTTTTTCACCATGTTGGTCAGGCTGGTCTTGAACTCCTGACTTCAGGTGATACCCCTGCCTTGGGCTCCCAAAGTGCTGGGATTACAGGTGTGAGCCACCATGCCCAGCCACACATTTTTTTTATTTTAATGGTGTCTATGTGGCTCAGGTTGGTCTTGAACATTTGGGTTCTAGTGATCCTCCCACCTCAGCCTCTGAGTAGTGGGTCTTACAAAACACAAACCACGGCGCTCAGCTCCAGAATCTCTAAGATGCAAATCTGAGCATGTTACCTTATCTCCCTTTAAAAAATTATTCAATGGTATCCCTTCATTTAAAAAATAAAGTTCAAGTTTCTAAGCATGGCATCTAAGGCCACCCTGCTCATCTCTTGAAGCTTCTCTCTTGCCGTTCCTCTCTCAAACTCCAGACTTTAGCTGGATCAAATGACTCTGTTCTCCAGTCTTCATTTGTCTGGCTAACTCCTACATATTGTTCAAGACTCAGATCAGATATGGCCTTTTAAGGAAGCCTCTATTTCCCCTTACGGCTCAGCCAGGGCTCTTTGCAGCACCCCATCATCCGTGGCCATTACACGAGCATTCTAGGAAAAGAACTTTTGGTGACCTGTCAGCTCTGAGGGGGAGAAAACGAAGTTGGATTCCTGCCTGAATCCACACAGCACTGCAACCAAAAGATGAGAGGATTGAAAAGTAATATTGGACTAGGGAAGGTCTTTGTATACATGACATAAAACACAGAAGCCATTTTAGAAAGACTATTAAATACAATCATGTGAAAATTTTTGAATTCTCCGTGTCAAAAAACATGATTAACAAAATCTAAATACAAATGATAAATGAGGAAAATGTGAAATATATCTCACACAGAGTCCATACACAACAATAAGAAAACAAAAACGTATATGAAAATGGGCAAAGAATATAAACTATATGCATAAAGAGTTACATATGGCTTTTAACCAAATGAAAAAAGTAAACATTATTGTAAAATTTATTAATGATAAGAGAGGTGGTAATTAAAACTGCAAATGGATTTTTTTTTTTTTTTTTGAGATGGAGTCTCGCTTTGTTGTCCAGGCTGGGGTGCAGTTGCACAATCTTGGCTCACTGCAACCTCCACCTCCCAGGCTCTAGCGATTCTCCTGCCTCAGCCTCTTGAGTAGCTGGAGACTACGCCTGGCTAATTTTTGTGTTTTTAGTAGAGACAGGGTTTCACCATATTGGCCAGGCTGGTCTCCAATTCCCAACCTTGTGATCAGCCCGCCTTGGCCTCCCAAAGAGCTGGGATTACAGGCATGAGCCACCATGCCCGGCTGTGATTTTTTTTTTAATCGCTCAGATTAGCAAAGATTTAAAAATCTGAAAACGTTGTTGGTAAGAGTATGTGGAAACAGGTATTCTATCCATACACTGAGTGGAAAGATAAAATGATATGCTATTTATGGTAACATGATCAAAATTACAAGTGCACATTCTCTGGATTCAGTCATTTCATTGCCGGGACTTTATCCATGAATATGTACAAGAGTAAAATGACTAATTGCAAGAAAAAGCTTTATCTAGCTTATTACTTTCAATCTGAGTCTTTACATGTAAGGTCTGTCTCTTGTAGACACAGTATGGGTAGGTCTTCATTTTTTTATCCAATCTGACTATCTCTTTTATTTGGAGTATTTAGTCTATTAATGCTGAATGCATGTATGCATACGATCAAATATAGGTCTAACAATTGCTATTTGCTTTTCACTTGTCTAATCTGTTTTTGTCCTTTTGTTCTTCCTTTCCTGTCTTTCTGGGCTAAGAAAATATACACATTTCCAGTTTAATTCCCACATTGACTTTTTAGCTATCCTCCTTTGCATTACTTTTTATAGTGGTTGTTTTAGGGCTACAAATATGCATCTTTAACTTATCACAGCCTACTTAGAGTTAATATTGTACTACTTCATGTAACATATAATTCCTCAACACTATAGTTCCATTTACCTCCCCATCCTTCATTTTATTGCTATTCTATATATTTTATCTATTTACATGATAAACCCCACAATACAGGGATTTAACTTCTACTTTACACAGTCATATGACTTTTAAAAAATAGGATAAGAAAAAAATTAATCCTGGTCTAGTGGCAGCCATGAGAGTGTGTCGCTCAGACCTCCCTTCAAGAACCCTGCTGTGAGGAGAGCAGCTGGTGGATATCTTCCAGTTGCCACACTTGCAGGTCTGCTGGGGCATTCATACCAAGGCCATACTATCCCCCAGCCAGTGACTGAGCATAGCAGAGGTACTAGAGCCAGGCCATTCTTGGCTGATGTGGGACTTCTGTCATGGATATTCTTTACTCCAGAGATTCTGATTGGCTAGAAAAGATTTTCTCAGAGCTGCACTGCAGTAATACTTCTACACAGTCTTCCTTCCTTCCCTTTCACTTTTCAGATGTCAGACTTACATTGCCATCTGAGGTTCTCCATATTCCTCCTTCCACTTCCTTTTATCCTTCACAGGCTTTCCCTCAGTAAATCTCATGCATGTCTAGGTCCATCTTGGCATCTGCCTTTTGGAGGACCTGAACTGACATAAGTCTGTTATACATATTCATAGTTTTATTATTTCTGATGCCTTTCTAGCATGTTTTGTTTTGTTTTGTTTTGTTTGTTTTTATAATCTGAAGAAATACCTTTCTCATAGTGCAGGTCTGTTGTTGACAACCTTTTTCATTAAAACAAATCTGAATGTTGTCAGAATTCACCTCCATTTTTGAAGGATATTTTTGCTGTATATAAAATTCTGGGTTGGCAGATTTTTTTCTTTCTTCAACTTTTGAAATGTTGTTCAACTGACTCTAGCCCTCATTATTTATTTAGTTTTTTTTCTTTTTAGAGACAGGATCTTGCTTTTTCACCCAGGCTGGAGTGCAGTGGTGTGATCGTAGCTCTGTGTAGCCTCAAACTCCTGAGCTCAAGAGATCCTCCTGCCTCAGGCTTCTGAGTAGCTGGAACTATAGGCACACACCACCATGTCCAGCTAATTTTTTTTTTGTTGTTGTAGAGATGAGGGTCTCTCTATGTTGCCCAGGCTGGTCTGGGTTATGAGATTGGCTAACTTTTGTATTTTTAGTAGAGATGGGGTTTCACTATGTTGCCCAGGCTGGTCTCAAACTCCTGGCCTCAAGCCATCCACCAGCTTTGGCTTCCCAAAGTGCTGGGATTACAGGTGTGAGCCCTCAGGCCCGGCCAATAAATATATTTTTTAACTTGATAAGATACATATTAGTAAAGACTGGGTCTAGTGACTTTTTTAAAAAGAAGGATATTTATATATGCTTGTATATTTGAAAAAATTAACTCTGGAAGGCTAGAAAAGAGATTGGTTATGGTGGCTGTTTCTAGGAAGGGGAACTGCCTGGCTAGGAGCAAAGAGTAGGAGGGAGACTAACCTTATCCTATATTGTCTTTCGTCCTCTTATATTTGCATAGATTTGTATTACGTATCCCCCTCCCAAATAATTCCTTTTATTTTGGAGAATTCACATTAAAAAAGAAAACTCACCTGTTGCTATGATCAAATATGATCATGAAGTTCCCTCATTCTTTGGGAACTTCTCTAGATCCTTGCTTCTTTGAATGTGGTCCAGCACCTGCAGATTAGGCATTACCTGAGTGCCTCAGGTTAGACATGCAGACTGGCCTACTGAAGGAGAATGCACTTTTAGCAAGATGAACAGGTGATTCTGCATACACATTAAATTTAAGAAGCATAGCTCTAGACATCAGCATACTACCTATCACACTATTGTGATATTTTCATTTTTTCTCCTTCTAGGCTGTGAGCCACATAGACATGTTGTCTTTTATAACTCCATTCCCTAAACTCACACAGTAATTGGTACAGATTACACACTCAATAAATGCATATAAAATGCATAAAATAGGGATTATGGCACACCTTCTAAGAGGTTGTTTGTTTTTGGAAGAGGGCTGCACCTGAGGCTGGCTGGCTGTTTCATTCCTAGATTTGCATCAACTATTACCCTCTAGCTAATGACAGGAAGCCCTCCATCTTGCGCCTACCAGGACTATCTGTCATCTCAACCACACAGCAAATGCTTTTTCATCTCTTAATGGAACTGTTAACTTTTTAGGGAATATATATGTATTTTTAAGTCAGAGATCAGAGAGTGGTTTATTTGGTGGCTTAGGTTGGGATGTTGGGAACATCCCAGAAAATCCTTAAAAATAGGGTAAAGGAGAATGAAATTAGATTAGGCTACAGCCATTATTCCTTGCCTAGAAGAGAGAAGGCTAGAAAGAGATCTGAAATTTGTCGGGCATAGAGTGAGAAAGTGGAAGCAAGGGGATAAGAAGGGTGGCAAGAGTAGAAGGCAAGAGTAGAAGAAAGATAACAAAGATCCGTATGGGAAGAGTGGGCATTCTCCAACACCATCAGGCCCAAGGACAGAGAAGAGAAGGAAAGTTTGAGTCCCATCTAGTGCTTGATCCCTGCTAACTGCCTACCAAATTAAGTGCAAATGCTTTAGCCTGCCGTTCGAAACTCTCTACATAATGTCCAGATCTCACCCATCAGCCACACTTTCCATTACCCCCTGTGTGTACTGCATCACTTAATATTTGTCCTCGCTGATCTGGATCATTGCTAACAATGTCCTATTGACCTGGACTGTCATCTTGTCTGATCTCCTTCTATAAAAATCCTACCAACCCTTCAAGGCTCTTTCAAAATGCCCTACTTCCTTAAAGGCTTTTTTCTTTTTCCTTCAATGGATGCCTGGTTCTGCTCCTTTGTAGAGAATACGCTTTTGCGACTTTTATCTTCAAGTCTATTTATTTGTGTACTTGATTCCTTTTATTCAACTGAAAATGTCACTTGCTTTTCTGTCTCTTTCAACTTCCTGGAGCAGAGTCCCAAAATGCAGATCAGGTAGGTGAAAAGCATTTAGTTCATTGCAGTGAACTGATAGATACCTTACTGGAGTGCTTTCCTTCTAAGTAATCATCTCTCACTCTACTTTAAAACTTTGAAGACATTCTTTGTCAGGCAAATCAACTTCCTTTTCTATCTGCTGATCTTCATTGAACCACATCTTGGTCCTATGAACAATTCAACCTCCATTTCTTACTGCCAATAGCTCATCTTCAAACATGCATTTAACCTGGTGTACCAACATAGCAAACTGTTCTTACCCATGGTTTTAATCATTCACAAGTGGCCTAGGAAATTGATGACATGCTGTAATTTATAATCTTCCTGAGACATGAATTTATAAGAGCTTCCCAGTATACAGAAGTGTCATTTGTAGATGAGTGTAACTAGCTGACATCCTAACCCATCTCAACACAGACTTGCTTGCTATTCACTCTAGAATCAGTCACACAGGAGTGAAAGCTCAAAGTCTCAGAGAATTAATGGCCTTAGATAAATTTGTTTGGCTCCACTGTTGGCTTATACCATATTTAGAAAAATACATTAGTTACCAACATTTTTTTTTTTTTTGAGATGGAGCTTCACTCTTGTTGCCCAGGCTGAAGTGGTGCAATGGCGTGATTTTGTCTCACCACAACCTCCACCTCCCGTGTTCAAGCAATTCTCCTGCCTCAGCCTCCCAAATAGCTGGGATTACAGGCATGCACCACCATGCCTGGCTAATTTTGTAGTTTTTAAAGTAGAGATGGGGTTTCTCCATGTTGGTCAGGCTGGTCTAGAACTCCTGACCTCAGGTGACCCTCCCACCTTGGCCTCCCAAAGTGCTGGGATTACAGACGCGAGCCACCATGCCCAGTCAGTTATCAACATTTTTGGGATACATTTGTATTAACTAATCCACAGTTTACCTTAGCATTCACTCTTTGTGTTGTATATTCTATGGGTTTTCACAAATGTAAAATGTCACGGACCCACCATTACAGCATCATACAGAATAGTTTCACTGCCCTAAGAATGCTCTGTGCTCTGCCTGTAGCCCTTCCTCCCTCCCCCAGAACCCCTATCTCTACAGTTTTGCCTTTTCCTGATCTTTGAACTGTCTCTATATTTTTGTCTTTTCTTGAAAGTTATGAAGTTGGAATCATAAAGTATGTAGGCTTTTTAGATTGGCTTCGTTCACTTAACAATATGCATTTAAGCTTCCTCCATGTCTTTTGGGGTTGAATAGCTCATTTCTTTTATTGTTGAATAATATTTCATTGTAGCTGTAACACAGTTTATCATTCACCTGTTTAAGGACATTTTGGTTGGAGCCCACATTGAGCCATGATTGAACTACTGCACTCCAGCCTGGGTGACAGATTGAAACCCTATCTGGAAAAGAAAAAAAAAAAAAAAAAGAATAAAGCTGCTATAACATTTGTGTTTAGGTTTTGTGTGGACATATGTTTTAACTTCCTTTGGAAAACACCTAGGTTTTGCCTGCTGGATCATATGGTAAGTCAATGTTTAGTTTTTTAAGGAACTGTCAAACTATCTTTCAAAATGGCTGTGTCATTTTGCGTTCCCAACATCAATAAATTAGAGCACCTGTTGTTCCACATCTTGGCCAGCATTTGGTATTGTCAGTGTTTTGGATATTGGACATTCTAATAGGTGCATAGTGGTATTTCATTGCTTTATTTTGCAATTTCCTTATGATATATGATGCTGAGCATTTTTCATATGCTTAATTACCATCTGTATATAATCTTTGATGAAGTGTCTGTTCAGATCTTTTGCTGAGATTTTACAATGAGGTTGTTCATTTTCTCATTGTCAAGTTCTAAAAGTTCTTTGTAAATTTTGGATTACAAATCCTTTATCAGATACATATTTTGCAAGTATTTTCTTCCAGTCTACAGCTTGCCTTTTTCATTTTCTTAACAATATCTTTCAAAGAACATATGTTTTTAATTTAATGAAGTTCAACTGATCATTTTTTTCCTTCATGGATTATGCTTTTGGTGTCGTATCTAAAAAGTCATCACCAAGCCCAAAGTCATTTGGATTTTCTTCTGTATTATCTTCTAAAAGTTTTGTAGTTTCATGTTTTACATTTAGTTCTGTGATCTACTGTGAGTTAATATTTATGAAAGGCGTAAGATCTGTGTCTAGACTTGTTTTATGTTGTTTTGTTTTGCACGTACACGTTCAGTTGCTCTGGCACCATTTTTTAAATAGACTATCCTTGCTCCATTGAATTGCCTTTACTCTTTTGTCAAAGATCACTTGATTAAATTTTTATGGATATATTTTTTATGGATATAGGCTCTGTTCCATTGTTCTATTTGTCTACTTTTCTACCAGTATCACACTGTCTTGATTATTGTAGCTTTATAGTAAGACTTCAAGTTAAGTAGTGTTCACCTTCTGGCTTTGTTGTTGTTGTTGTTGTTGTTGTTCGCGATAGCATTTTGCTCTGTTACCTGAGCTATCAGGCAATCTTCCCACCTCAGCTTCTTAAGTAGCTAGGACTATAGGCACACACCACCACACCCAACTAATTTTTTAAAACCAGTTTTGTAGAGATGGGTTCTTGCTATGTTGCTCGGGCTGATCTTGAACTCCTGGCCTCAAGTGATCCTTCTGCCTCAACTTCCCAAAGTGTTGGGATCACAGGTGTTGGAATCACAGACTACCACACCTAGCCTGTTCTTTTATATTATGTTAGCTGTTCTAGGTCATTTTCCTTTTCATATAAATTTTAGAATCAGTTTAAAATAACTTGCTGGAATTTTGATTGAGATTGTGTTGAATCACAACACAATATATATCAGGTTAGGAAGACCTGACATCTTAACAATAATGAGTTTTTCTATCCATGAACATCAAATATCTATCCATTTATTTATGTCTTAATTTATTTCTTTCATCAGAATTTTATAGTTTTTCTCATATAGCTCTTATACATATTTTGTGAGTTTTATACTTAAGTATTTCATTTTTTAGTACTAATGTAAATGGTGTTGTGTTTTCAATTTCGATTTCCAGTTGTTCATTGCTGGCATATAAGAAAGCAATTGACTTCTGTACATTAACCTTATGTCCTACAACCTTGTTATAATTATTTATTCATTTCAGGAAATTTTTTGAATTTTCTACATAGGCATGCTAACATGTAATTTGCAAACAGTTTTATTTATTTCATCTCAATCTGTATACATTTCGTTTTGTTTAAAATTTTTTTTTACTTTTTGTGAGTACATAGTAGGTGTATATATTTATGAATTACATGGGATACTTTGATGCCGCCATGCAATGTGTAATAATCATATCAAGGTAAGTAGAGTAACAATCCCCTCAAGCATTTATCTTTTGTGTTTTAAACAATGCAATTATACTTTTAGTTATTTTTTAAATAAACAAATTATTTTTTACTGTAGTCACCCTATTATGCTAACAAATAGTAGGTCTTATTTATCTTTTCTAACTATTTTTTTGTACCCATTAACCATCCCCACCCCCCACCACCCTTCCCAGCCTCTGGTAACCATCCTTCTACTCTCTGTCTTCATGAGTTCAATTGTTTCCATTTTTAGCTCCCACAGATAGTTGAGAACATGCCATGTTTGCCTGTCTGTGTCTGGCTTATTTCACTTAACATAATGACCTCCAGTTCCATCCATGTTGTTGAAAATGACAAGATCTCATTCTTTATTATGGCTGAATAGTACTCCATTGTGTATATGTACCACATTTTCTTTTTCTATTTGTCTATTAACGGACACAGATTGCTTTCAAATCTTGGCTATTGTGAATAGTGCTGCATTATTTCCTTTTCTTGTCCTATTGCATTAGCTAGAACTTCCAGGATAAAATAAAAATATACCACATTAAGATCTGTATTTCTGGTTTGTCTTAGGAAAAAAATTAGAGAACTGGGCTTGTTGCCCATCTTGGCAGCCTTTGACTAGAATTTGAGCAGTGATTACCCATTTTAAGTGGGGTATCTTCTTCTAGTTCACTGCAGTCTTCACCACTTCCTTGTAATAAACACTTTATCTCTTTGTGAAAAATGACATTTGAGATTAAACTTTCTCTTTAAATTGAAAAACATGGTCCAGGGATACTAGGATCTGCACAAAAATCAGAGAAAACACTCTATGGACATGTGACTTGGAAGAAAGTCAGAAGCCTCCACAGACTGCTCACCATTATAAATTTGGGGGTTCACTAAGATCTCCAAATATCCCCTGGTATATATTTATGATCTCCTAAACAGGCAGCCCCCATCTTATCTCACCTCAGTCACAGCAACTCATTCTATCCCCTAGATCTTAAAACTCAGCTCTATGCTCCCTATCTTTGGTCTACAAAGCCTCACTCAGCTCTCACCCTTGAGCTTGGTCCATACCTTTCCCTTGCCCTCTATCATTGCCATTTAGTAGTTGTGCCACAGGCATGTCACTCTTCCTGCCTCTACAATTGTTATTGTACAGAATACCTCAGTGTCATAGGAATCCAATGAGGCGAACCTATGGTGTTAGTGCTCTAGCTCCACTGTGATTACTCTAGAATACATTTTGTACTTCAGTTCAGTTGTACTATGGAAATTTATCACCACGATTACACCACTTATTTACAGGAATATGTATTGGAATTCCAAATGAATAACTTAAGATGAAATATCACCTGTTGCTGCACTGAGGCCACTTGCAGACCAGTAAGTGCAGGAAGACCATTTTGACAAACAGACGTCAACTGCTTCAGAGCTTTGTGCCAGGTGGGACAAATCTGGAGTTTGTGTGTAGAACTGTATCATGTCACTGTGTGTGTGTGTGTGTGTGTGTGCACATGCAGCCTGTGTGCATACATGAGCATTCTCATGAGTACATGTGTCAAGGGGAAGAGAGAGGAAGCATCATCACATCCTCACAGTTCACCCACCTAATGTTGTTTTTTTGGTTTTTTTTTTTTTTTTTTTTTTTGAGACGGAGTCATGCTCTATCGCCCAGGCTGGAGTGCAATTGCAATGGCTTGATCTCAGCTCACTGCAGCCTCCACCTCTTGGGTTCAAGTGATTCTCCTGCCTCAACCTCCCGAGTAGCTGGGATTTCAGGCACCCACCACAATGCCCATCTAATTTTTGTATTTTTAGTAGAGATGTGGTTTCACCATGTTGGCCAGGCTGGCCTCGAACTCCTGACCTCAAGTGATCCACCTGCCTTAGCCTCCCAAAGTGCTAGAATTGTAGGCGTGAACCAGTGCACCCGGCCTACAGTTCACCCAATGTTCTGTTTGGAACATTTTGCTTCTAAGAACTTTGGCCCTTACAGGTTTCATTTTCTTCTTTGCAGTTCCTTTTTTTCTTTGCAGCTGAATGTCATCTGCTGCAAATAGCCAACTAGCTTCAAGGATCCCCTTTTGAATTTCAGAAGAAAATTAACTGGGTCACGGGGTAATGAAGCTAAGTATGGGCAAACTTCTTGAAGCTCTAAGCAGCGGTTCTCAATCTGGATGCACATAAGAATCACTAGAGGCTGGGCGTGGTGGCTCACACCTGTAATCTTAGCACTTTGGGAGGCAGAAGGGAGTGGATCACTTGAGGCCAGCCTGGCCAACATGGCGAGCCCCCGTCTCTACTATAATACAAAAAAAAAAAAAAAAAAAAAAATAGCTGGGTGTGGTGGCACACGCCTGTGGTCCCAGCTACTTTGGAGGCTGAGGCAAGAGAATCGCTTGAACCCAGGAGGTGGAGGTTGCAGTGAGCCGAGATCGCACAACTGCACTCCAGCCTGGCGACAGAGCGAGACTCCATCTCAAAAACAAACAAACAAAAAAACCTACCAACGCCTGGGCCGTACTTCAGACTGAATTAGATTCTCCAGAGTGGGGCCCAGGAAATAAGTGTGTATGTGTGTGTGTAGACACACACATATGCTCTCTCTGTCTCCCAAGTGATTTAAATGTGCAAATTGGGTTGAGAACCACTTCTCTAAAGGTGTGATGCTCAAGCCTGTGCCTTTTCAGGTGTGATGCTAGCACCCAATAAACTTATCTGAGCAAGGATCCTAAACCCACTCCCACAGAGGAACAGTTTATAGATGCCTTTCTTTTGTGACATTACAGGCATCTGATACATTAGGAGAGAACTAGGTTTCCTTTCTCAATGTTCTTTCAAAGGAGGAGGAGGAGGGACAATTGAAACCCAGCAAGATAATTGAAGCAAATAACTCCAGGCACAGATAACAAAAAGTTCTCCCGCATATCCATTAAATAAAGGCAATTGTTGCTTCTAGAAGAAACATAATTTGTACTAAATCTTCTCCTCTCTGAAATTACCTATACATTTCTAAATTAACTTGCAGGTGCTGAGACATTTCTTATTGAAAGAACAGTCTCCTTCCCCTGACCCCCTCCTCCAAAATGATTTCCTTTTATTTCTTTTTTTTTTTTTTTTTTTTGGTACAAGGTGGGAAAGCAGGAGGACAGGAAGTTCTTTATGTGTTCAAAGGGAACACATGAAATCTTATCAAATCAGGAATCCAATTAAAATACTTTCTCTCTGACTCATTCAACAGTTGGGTAAGAGCTGGAAAGGGAGAGAATTGATGAGTATTAGTTCCCTTAGAACAGATTGGTCAGTATCTGGCATGCCTATGATGGGTCAAGCCTCCAGAAGAGGGTAATTTGTGGAATAAACAACCAGAAACCAATACCCAATGTCTTAATCAAAACAGGGGTCATATCCAGTTACTGTCCCAAGTAAATCAGGAGTGAGGAAAACTGATCTGCTTTAGAAACTAAACTGACTTTCTTCTGGGGTTGGGGAATTGTGCTCCATCCTCAGGGGCTGGGATATCTAGTCAGGGGTGCTGATTCATTCTCTCTGAATCCACAGGTGGGGACCTTAGAGTTCATGACTCTGGGATAAGGAGAAAGTGAGGAGGCTGAATGACATGGTTTGGATCCGCATCCCCACCCAAATATCATGTTCAGTTGTAATCCTCAGTGTTGAAGTTGGGGCCAGGTAGGGGGTGCTTGGATCATGGGGGCAGATTTCCCCTATGGTGCTGTTGTTGTAATAGTGAGTTCTTCTGAAATCTGGTTGTTTAAAAGTGTGTGACACCTCCCTTTCTTCTCTTCCTCCTGCTCTGGCCTGTGAAGTGCCTGCTCCCTCTTCACCTTCCACCATGATTGTAAGTTTCCTGAGGCCTCCCCAGAAGCCAAGCAGATGCCAGCATCATTCTTCCTGTACAGCTTGGGGAACCATGAGCCAGTTAAAACTCTTTTCTTTTTAAATTACTCCGTCTCAGGTATTTCTTTATAGCAGTGCAAGAATGAACTAATACAGTGAATATCTGGGGCAGTGGGGGAAACAGAAGTAAGGCACAAGTAGGAATGAGAGGTATGAGAGATGGGAGAGGGGTACACACTTAGATCGTATCTATAACTCATTTACTCTTGTTGCACACTGACGCATCTCTGAGCTAGGAGAAGCTCGCATGGACTGCAGAAGTTTGGCTCTTGTGTTTAGAGTGGAATGGTGTCCTGAACTCTTGCTGGTCATTGATGAGTACAGAGAAGAGGGCATGGCTGTATTGACTGGTCAGCTGGAATCACCATCACATCAGGAAAAATGACTGAAGAGCCATACTGTAAGGATGCTGTTATCATAGCTAGAGACACATTGTCTTCTATGCTGTCATCCCCACAGCTCCTGTCAGACTTGCCCTGACAGGCCAGTTTAGTTACAGTAGAAGGACTCATCGGGGATGCAGAGACTGGGGTCCATGAGGCACTGACACAGGCAGGACAGTGAGAGAGCTGAGGAACAGGAGGACTGGGAGCCATGGTCCCCAGTACACTGTCTAGTGTGCCAACCTTCTTCCTTATCTCTGCCAACTTTGACTTTTCTTTTTTCCAGAATTTGACTTCAGGATTCTAAAAATAATAATAATAAAAAAAAACAACAAAAAGGCCTGGCATGGTGGCTCCCTCCTGTAATCACAGCATTTTGGGAGGCCAAGGCAGGAGAATCACTTGAGCCCAGGAGTTTGAGACCAGCCTGGGCAACATAGTGAGACCCCATCTCCATTTAGAAAACAAAACAAATAAAAAACAACAAAAATAGTATCCATGTATGTCATACATCTAGTATATACCAGGAACACACAACAACTCTTTTGCTTATTTTCTTTTGCCCATACTAACCCTCCCCTCACCCACTCCCTGCCCTTATCTTTCTCTTCAGCTTCCTGTTTGGTTTGGCCAAGGATGGGAGATAGTAATGGAGGTCAGAGAATGACAGGACAGAAAAATAGGGGTATTTATTTTCCACATCTCCATGTCCATAACCCCTAGGCCAGAACCATTTTTCATGGACTTGCAGAATGTCCCATTTATTGCCATGGTATCTGTATTAGTCCATTCGTGAACTGCTATAAAGAAATACCTGAGACTGGGTAACTTATAAAGAAAAGAGGCTTAATTGGCTCATGGTTCTGCAGGCTTTACGGGAAGCATGGCTGGGGAGGCCTGAGGAAACTCATGATCCTGGCAGAAAGTGAAAGGGAAGCAGGCACATCTTACAGGGCTGGAGCAGGAAGAAGAGAGTGAAGGGCAAGGAGCTACAAACTTTTAAACAACCAGTTCTTGTGAGAACTCACTCACTGTCATGAGAACAGCAAGGGGGAAATCCATCCACGATCTAGTCACCTCCCACCAGGCCCCTCCTCCAACACTGGAAATTACAATTCAACATGAGATTTGGGCGGGGACACAGAACCAAACCATATTAGCATCCCTCACAGCACTACCTCCTTTGAATGAACTCACACGCCAAAGAAAGGGTGGTAGAGATGGGCCTAGAGAAAGCAAGTAGCTGCCCCGTGCCCCTCAGCTAGAAAAGAGTCAACAGTCAAACCAGAGTTGATTCTGAACTCCCTGCTGTTTCCACCAAAGTGGCTGCACCTTATTATGGCCATGGTGGATACGTCTTCTAATATCATGGCAAAATGTTTGCCCTGCACTGAACCTCAACAAAGGTGATTTAAAATGTTACCAGGAGAAAACAGTATGTTGTGGTGGAAAGTGCATTGAACTGAATGAGGGTGGTGAGATTTGAGGGCTGTCTCTTGCTGTCTGAGACAACAGGTGGGTATGTTACCTCAATTCTCTTGACCTCAGTTAGTCCTCCCCAACAGAAGGAGGGCAGAGAGCCAAAGGGGAGGTTGAGACCACCCTGGTTCAGGAATGCTCCCCACCCACATCCAGTTGCCATTAACCAGAGCAATTCCATGTGCAGTTCCTTCTCCTTTGCAAGGTGAATCCTCATTCCTTCTCCTTTGCAAGGTGAATCCTGATTCTGTTCACCCCCATCTGAATGGTTGTGTGCTTTGGCTAAAGAACCCCCTGAGAAGGGACCTTTATCAGTGCCTCATAGCCTGTTGAGCTCATTTCCCTTGCCAAGGGACTGCTTTTCATGGGAGAGTAAGGCACTTCTGGCTGAAAAGACGTAAGAGAAACTTGCAAGAGGCTCTCTGGGAAGGGATTCCTTGCTCTTAAGAAGTTACCCAAGTGAAAGGATTTCTCTGTTTCCCACAGAAGCCATGAGGAGAGCCATCCTAAGAGGACATCACTCTATGGATAGGAAAGGGGATAGATGCGAGGAATCTGGGTCCTTGTTGTCGGCATTGGCCCCTGATTTAAATAACCCTGGAACTGCCCTCTCTCACTTAACTTCTGGTTTTATGAAACAGTAAATGTTCCTACAATGTATGGATAATGCGTTCAAACTCCTGTGGTTCAAACTCTTTTCTGCTGGGTCTTCAGACTGTGTTCTCACATTCACTTCTAATATCCAAGGACCTTGCCTAAGGGAGATAGTTCTGTCCTGATCATTTTTTTGGATCTTCTTATTTTGTTGTCTTTTCCAAACTACTATGTATCTCCTTTAAATGGTTACCCCAGTGAGGTGTGGTCAAGTATCATATAACAAAAACTCTAGAAATTTAGGACTCACTGTCTTCTGAATTTGCTGCCTTTACTATTCTCTATTCTCAATTCTCCCAGCTTTAAACATTTTCTCCATTACCCAGTATTCAACTCTCTCTCTTCCTCAGGTTTGACTTTGAGTCCTGCCTTTTCTATTTCGACTTTAATTCCCATTGGTTAAGATCCAGGGACTGAAGATTCTACTGCCTTCCCGTGATTTCGGTAATGTCCCTAGGACTTTCCCTCCCATTTCCTACCTCCGTATTATCCTCTTGATTCCCATTTGGGTCATCTCAGGATCTTTGCTTCTAATCCTTTTCTGTTGGAGTTTCTCTTCTGGACTCTACTGCTAGCACATCTGCTTGCCCAGTCCAGAGGTTTTATCCGGTTGCTGGGACTCCACAGTCTGTCTGTACTGGCTCTAAGTTCCCTCCCTTAAGTGCTGAGTTGTCATCAACTCTGCTTCCCAAGAGGGTTGCTCCTCTTGCATGTGCACTTTATGAAAAAAGCCAGCAGCAGCTGTTACCTAGGAATAGTTTCTCCCTCTGCAGAGTTCTGCACAATTGTCTCTGCCCCTTCTCTGACAGACAGAAATTTAAATATTGCTCTGAATATTTTTGATGCAAAGAGACACACTCTCAAACTGGACACAACTCTGTTTTATGCTGCTGACCACCTTCTCATCCCCAGGCTTAGAAACCAGGCCTCCTTCTGTTTGGTATTAGGTATTTTAGGTATTTTGGTATTTATATGAGAACTACATTAGGAGCTGAGAGGTATGCAAAAATGTACAAAAAGTCTCCCTGCCCTTGTTTTAGTAGGAGATGCCTGCCTACCTTCCAGCTCTTAAATTCCGTGCTTCCAAATAAGACAGTAAAATATTCCACTTTATGGATTGCTAACAGATTCTTGGACTGAAGCAAAAGTCACCTTTAACACACCTGATTGTATAACAATGCAAAGTACAGTGGTATAACATGTGCAATGCATTGTCTTTTCCTTCTAAAAACTCATTTTATGAAACTCCTTAATTGAATCAGGCTTGAACTTCCTGTGGCATAAAACCAAATAGAATTACACCAATGCTAAAAATGTAAATGTATCCCAGATACCACTGACTGATGTATTCATGGGAACATTTAAGCCTGAAGACTTGCATGCACGCATTTTGATGATAAAGCAGAGCCCAATGATCAAGCATTTGATATAGAAACATCTATGGCAACTTTTTTTAATTCTCTCTTTTCTTAGGATTTTAAAACTAGTTTTGACTTTGAAAGCCTAGAATGTCAGATCTGGGAAGATCTCGAAGAGATCAATGATTCATTCTTCAGATGGTGAAAGGGTGCCTGGAGGAGTAAAGAGACCACCCAAAGGCATTCCATGTACTAATGGAGCCAAGGCCAGGTCAGTTCAGCACACCCGCATTCAGTTTCTACTTTGTGCCTATGACTGCCCTGGACATTGAGATCCAGACGTAAAGACACAATGACTACTCTTAAGGTCACCCCCAAAGTGTTCACCTGTCCAGGTCAGTTCTTCTCCTGCTTTCTTTCTCAATTCCGAATAGATTTCTAGAGAAATAGAAAACTCTATATTTTATTTAATAATTGGTTAGGCATGGTGGCTCACGCCTGTAATCGCCCCAACGTGGCAGATCACGAGGTCAAGAGATCAAGACCATCCTGGCCAACATGGTGAAACCTCATCTCTACTAAAAATACAAAAATTAGCTTGGTGTGGTGGTGCACGCCTGTAGTCCCAGCTACTCAGGAGGCTGAGGCAGGAGAATCACTTGAACCCAGGAGGTGAAGGTTGCAGTGAGCCGAGATCCAAATAATAATAATAGAGCATGCTTAGGGGAGTAAGAAAAAATAAAGGAATATCTTCCTATCTCCTAGTCTTGAGCCCCATTCTCCAAGCAGAATCCTACACTGAATGGCAGAGAGTCAATTAGCTCTGCCCATGGCAACTTCTTTCAGTGCCCATAATTCTACTGCAGAAGCTTAATTCTTATTATTCATTCATAACACATCCATGGATAGCCACAGCCTGGTGACATTTCGGCTCATCAACCTCTCCCTGTTCAGTGGCAGGTTAGGGGATATCCTTTGGAGAATGCATGTATGACATTCTCATTTTCCTTTTTTGGGGTTGGGAAAAAGGAGAGAAAGCAGCAACCGAAGTAGGAAAATTGCACAGGGTGATGTTACTCCACTAGTGTGAAGATTTTGGCTCTGATGTTGGGACCTGCTATCTCTCTTTTTAGTGCTGTTGCCAGGCAGACTTGTTACTGACACAAATTTTCCTCCCTGATAAGTTGAACTCTCCCCGCTCCCAACTTCATTATGCCTGCTGCCGGAGCTCTGCTATAGAGGAAGCCATGCCAGATACTGTGATTCACGTGCCTAAAATATCAACTGGTCTGTGTATGCGAGTGAAGCGATAAATCTGGAAAACATAATTCAGATCATCAGATGATATCTGTTCCTGCACACAGGCTGCAGCAGCCACGGCAAAATGCCCTCCAACTCTGGGGGCTACACCCAGGTGGAGGTTAAAGGACTTGACTTACAGACCAAGGAAAGGTGGGTGAGGAGGGCCAGAGCTGATATGCAGAAGAGGCCTTCAAACCCCTGACATTCAGCACAGACACCAGACATGAGACTGGATTCAGCCTCTGAGACTGCAGGGAGAGGCTGGACAAGGACGTATAAAGAGAGGTCCCAAAATCTTCTAATGTAAAGAACTTGGGCCAATGTGTAGTCCCTGAGTCTGGACATGAGAGAGAAGACAGGCTTCAGCTTCACTAGGAACTCTGTCAAGATGGTAAATAGAATTTACAGACTCTGGTAGGTGGACAGCCTCCTTAAAAGAACACTCTGGAAAAAGCCAACCAACATAGCCCTTCCTTTAGTGAACAGAGAAAAGTGCTCCCATTGAGCCACTTAATCATTCCAAAGCACAGAAGAGAAGGGCCTTATCTCTATAGCTGAGGCTGGGCCATCAGATCACAGGCTTTCTTGACCTGGGCCTGGGGACAGCTGGCTTGTTCACAAATGACGGTGCTCCTCCGGGTCTGACATGCCAGGATTACTAGTTCCAAAGTAGTTTTAGAACTGTAGGAAAGTAAGGAGGGTTCATAGCTCACATTTCTAACCCTCATGCCCTGCTTTGCCAGGGTTAGGTCCTGCTGCATCAATATGATTCTACCCAAAAATCACATCAGACCCTCTGGGGCTTTGTGCCTGGGGATGCGGGAGAATAACTGGGAGTAGACAGGAAACAGACCTGGGATGAGGTGCAGCTGGGAGCAGCGTTGGATATCCATTTAAGGAAATTAAGCAGCGATCCAGGTTCCACCCCAAAATGTCCAAGAGTTACACCCTAGTGAGCAAAGAAAGACCCATGAGTGGATCGAAAGTCTCCACCCGACATCATGATATCAGATGAATATGGCCAGCGCACCTGTCTCCAGGCATCAGCCAGTGAGAAAATCTCAATGCACAACAAGGTGAAATACTGAGAAATTCATTGTAGCTTATCTCTTTTGCTACTGTGACCTGTCAACAAAAACAATGGAAAGATAATTTTCTCCTTTCCCTTCCAGGAAAGGCAGCCAGGGCTTTGTGTTCCCAGACCTGGGTGCCTTGACCCTAGGCAGGGAATTTCCAGCTATTTGTGAATCAGGCCCACCTGAGGGAATTAAGGAGGCTTCAAAGAAGGGAAAGGGGTAAGGTATAGAAGTTTTTGTTTTTTGTGAGTAAGAGCATGCCAGGGCCTGACCCTGAGGAGGTGGTTGGATCCTGGGAACTTGGAAAACAAGAAAGGGTAGGTTTGTAGGATTCTTCAGATAGCCTGTCCCCTAGACTTTGTGACCCAGCCAGATAAGAGATGGGTGTGGATGTTCACTGATCTTAGACATTGTGGCTTTGGGAGCGGGATTAAGTGTTCTCTTAGGGTGCCTGGGGATGTGGAGAGGAGCCTCAAAGGCCATCTTTGTGGTTGCCTGGAGCAGAAATACCCAACAGAGGCAGGGACCTTCCTTTAGTGAAGAGAGAAAAGTGCTTCCATTGAGCCACTTAATCATTCCAACACATGTCATGTCAACACATGACAGAGGCTTCAAAGAGAAGAAACAGCCACATGACAAGAATGACCCAACTGATGGACAATAAGCTGCTGAATGAGTTAACCTTGGTGATCCACCAGGTCCAAGACTTATAATTCTACGTGGCCTCTGTCTCCTCTTCGCAAGCTGATCATGATGCACATGATGCAGAATGACTGACACAGCACCCATGAACTTCCAGATCACAAGCACACTCTGTTCTCCTTCCTACCTGGGCTGGGGTGATGGTTGCACAGCTGTGCACCATCTGAATGCCACTATCTAGTGGTAAGTCCATGAGTGTGGATACTGGGGGAAGACATGGGTTGCAGATTGGCCAGGTCCAAGGTGCTGACAAGAAACATTACAAAAGCTTTAGATTTAACTTTAAAAACTTCTATTCCTTTGATTGTCAGAATGTGAAGCCCGCAGCTGCACATCATCAGGCACCAACATGCAGGGGGCCATTTCCTTGTTTGCACAGGAAGTTCCTGTGTACTCTGTATTGCTCTAGAGTCACACCACTGAGCCGGCCAAGGTCTCGACTCTGGCCCTGACACGTGGCTGGCTCTGACTTTGCTTTCTGAATTCAGCTCATTTCCTGGATCATCTCCCCAGTAAAGACAGCACTGCCTCATCAAGGCAGGTGCTCAGCAGGCCATGCTTAAAGTCCCTCGATGCCCTATGACTGGTCAGTGGTCTCAGGGGATGAGATATGTGGGTGTCAGTTGTCTTCCTTATGTCCCAGTGCTGTCCCCTTCACCTCTCTTTATCCCACTTTCTAATGTTCACCCTCTCTTCTCCATTCGTAAACTCCCAAGGCTTCTTTAAGGTCTACCTTAAACACCCTTCTCTGGGATCCTTCCCAAAACCCCAAGCAGAACTCACTGCTTCTACCTCTACCCTTGGTCCATGATTTTATTTCACTGTAGATTATAGCTAATTGCTTACCTATCTTCCTTTTTTTTTTCTTTTTCTTTCTTTCTTTTTTTTTTTTTTTTTGAGATGGAGTTTTGCTCTTGTCGCCCAGGCTGGAGTGCAATTGCAATCTTGGCTCACTGCAACCTCCACCTCCCGGGCCCAAACGATTCTCCTGCCTCAGCCTCCCAACTAGCTGGGATTACAGGCACACACCACCACACCTGGCTAATTTTTGTATTTTTAGTAGAGATGGGGTTTCACCACGTTGGCCAGGCTGGTCTCGAACTTCTGACCTCAGGTGATCCACCTGCCTTGGCCTCTTAAAATGTTGGGATTAAGGCATGAGCCACCATGCCCGGCCTCCTTCTCACTTAAAAAATCCTTGGAGAAAAAAAAGCCATCTTTTACTAATTCCCTGAGCCTTGTGTAAATATAAGTGTAATAAGTATTTTTTCCTTATGTCTTTTACAAATTAATTTAAAAAGAAATACTGTCTAGGTGGAAAGCCCAAACTAAGGAAATATCTGGTTTCCAAGAGATCACAAGCTATCCACGTCAAAAATTCTGGTAAAATTGCCTGTGGAAAGAGAAATTTTGTGTTTTAGAAAAATTATGGTAAAATATAGTTAAAATTTACAATTTTAACTATTTTTGTGTGTACAATTCTGTGGCATTAAGTACATTCACATTGTTGTGCAACCATCACCACTGTCCATCTCCAGAATGTTTTTATCTTTTCCAACTGAAACTCAGTATCCGTTAAACAATAACTCTTCATTTCCTCCCTCCCACCCAGTCCCTGGCAGCCACCGTTCTACTTTCTGTCTCTATAAATTTGACTACTCTAGGTACCTCATATAAGTGGAATCGTATTTGTCCTTTTGTGACAGGCTTGTTTCACTTAGCATAATGTCTACAGAGTTCATCCATGTTGTAGCATGTGTCAGGATTTCCTTCCTGTTTAAGGCTGCATCATATTCCTCGTATATGTATACCACATCTGACTTAGCCATTCATCTGTCCACAGACATTGGATTGCTTCCACCTTTTGGCTATTGCTGCTATGAACATGAGCACAAAAATGTCTGTTCAAATTCCTGCTTTCAATTATTTTGAGTTCATAGCCGGAGGTACAATTTCTGGTAATTCTGTCATTAATTTTTTGAGGAATCATCATACCATTTTCCATGGTGGCTGTACCATTTTAGAGTTCCACCAACAATGTACAAATATTCTAATTTCCCCATACCCTCACCAACACTTGTTTTTTTTTTTTGAAATGGAGTCTTGCTCTGTTGCTTAGGCTGGAGTGCAGTGGTGAGATGTTGGCTCACTGCAAACTCCATCTCCCGGCTGAAGCTATTCTCCTGCCTCAGCCTCCCAAATAGCTGGGATAACAGGTGCCCGCCACCATGCCCGGCTAATTTTTTTGTATCTTTAGTAGAGACGGGGTTTCGCCATGTTGGCCAGGCTGGTTTCAAATTCCTGACCTTGTCATCCACCCACTGTGGCCTCCCAAAGTGCTGGGATTACAGGCATGAGCCACCACGCCCAGCCTCTTTTTTTTTTTTAATATCCACCCTAACGGGTGTGAAGTGGTATCTCATTGTGGTATTGATTTGCATATCCTTAATGATTAGTGATGTTGAACAAAAGATAAATTTCTTTACTAAATATTTTTTAGATAATTAAAGAAATATATTTTATACTGTAGAACATTTGGAAAATACAGAAACAAATATTAAAGGAAAGTATAGGAACATACAAGAGAAAAAAAAACTTTAATTACCTAGAGGTAAATACTGTTAACATTTTAGGATATCCTTTCAGTCTTTTTTCCCATGTAAATGAATTTTTCTAGCAAGAATTAATTTTCTTAGCAAGAAGCCCCACCCAACTCTGCCCCAGAAGAAAACTTTTGTTCAGTGAGTTATATGCTAAGCTCCCTGAGTGGTATGCTGGAGGAAAAGATATGTTGTTAGTTTTTTATTTAATACTGGGGTTTTGTTGTTGTTGTTGTTTCTGGGGTTTTTTTGTTTTGTTTGTGTTTTGTTTTGTTTTGTTTTGGCTGAGCAGGCATGAAACAAAGAGTAAGAGTCAAATTGCTCAGGTGATGAGACTTTTAGGGCTGCTGATGTTGGAAGGAAGCATTCAACCAGAGAAAAGTAAACAGGTGAAGTGAGGCTGCTGGCAGAGGAAGAGAGCTTTGGAGGAAAGAACAGATATCCATGGAAGACCTTGATTACATTTCTGTCATCACACCAGATCTTCAGTAAAATCTTTATTGTTTACCAGTGCATGGCAAAGTATGTTTGCTTGCTAGGAACATCAGGAAGGTGCCAGAAGAAGAAGAAGGATGAAGAACAAAACAAAGGCTTGTCTCAGGGCTGAAGCAGAAAGAGATAGAGTTCATGTGCTTATAGATATGGGCCTTTAGAAAGCTTGGGAGCGGCGGCCCAGCATAGTGGCTCACGCTTATAATCCCAGCACTTTGGGAAGCCGAGGCGAGCAGATCACTTGAGGTCAGGAGTTTGAGACCAGCCTGGCCAACATGGTGAAACCCCATCTCTGCCCAAAATGCAAAAATTAGCCGGGCATTGTGGCACACACCTGTAATCCCAGCTACTCAGGATGCTGAGACAGGAGAGTCACTTGAACCCAGGACACAGAGCTTGCAGTGAACCGAGAAATCGCACCACTGCACTCCAGCCTGGGTGACAGAGTGAGACTCTGTCTCACAAAAAAAAAAAAAAAAAAAAAAAAAAAAAAAAAAAAAGCTTGGGAGGGGCCAGACAGGGTGGCTCACACCTGTAATCCCAGCACTTTGGGAGACAAGGTGGGTGGACCACCTGAGGTCACGAGTTTGAAGCCAGCTGGCCAACATGGTGAAACCCCATCTCTACTAAAAATACAAAAATTAGCTGGGTGTGGTGGCTCACGCCTGTAATCTTAACTAGTTGGGAGGCTGAGGCAGGAGAATCTCTTGAACCTGGGAGGTGGAAGCTGCAGTGAGCCGAGATCGTGCCATTGCACTTCAGCCTGGGTGACAGAGCGAGACTCTATCAAAAAGAAAAAAAAATGCTGAGAGGGTACCGTAGACACTGCTCTGTTAGCATTTCCCCCTGTGATTTAACAAGCTTCTAAAGCATCCTGTCTGCAGCTAATTATCCAAAGTCTACTTTTTCTTCCTGGGATCTTTTGCAGTTAGATGCAGCTGTGTGACTGAGTTTTAGCCAAGGTAGAGTCGATATGGTTTGTACTATTTCTGGGCCAAGGTTTTTAAGAAGCAGGGGTGTGCCCCTTCCTGCTTCTTCCCTTTCTGCCAGCTTAATGAGGGTGGTAACAAGGCCTTAGGGGATGTGGGAGCCAAAAGGCGGAAGAAGCCTGGGTTTCTGAAAAACCAATGGAATCATATGGAACAGAGCCATCTGCTGATCAGGATCGCTTGCTTCAGATTATGATGTGAATGAAAGTTAAGTTTCTATTATTACAACAGCCTAGTCCATCCTAATATACCATCAATAGATGGAACTTAAGTTACCTAATACTCTATTGTTAGACATTCAGACTGGATAAACTGTATTTTGAGGTGTAGTATCGTGTGTTTAGCTCAACTTCCCAGTAGTGGGTGCATCAGATAAAATGCCTTTGGCTGTAAGTAACAGAACACCCAATTGAAATTCATCAACAATAAGGGATTTAGTAGCTAAATGGGAGTCCATTGGTACCATGGACTACACTGATGCTACAATGATGTGAGGACTCAATTTCTTTCCACCTCTCTTCTCTTTTATACAAATGTTGTTTGCCTCCTAGGGCTAATTTCCTGGTGATTGTAGAAGAGCTGGCTGCAATCAGGCTTACACGGTTCATTGTTCCCATGCAACAGGGAAGTATGTTTCCCACAATCAACCAACAGCAACTCAAAGCTTTGTGCTGATTGGCTCATCCCTGAACCAAATCCTGTGGACATGTGGATTCGATTAGCCAACTGTGGCCTTGACCAATCAGGGCTGCCTGCTGGAGCTGAAGTTGGCCTGGTCCCACACAAACTACATGACTGCCAGAAATGATGCCTATTTTTATAAAGGGACAGAGAGACTGGGTTGCCCAGATATACAGAGGAGGAAGTCACTTGACTTTAGTTTTTTTTCTGAAATAGAAAAAGTTCTTTTGAAGATGCTAAAAAAAAAAAGTGAAGAAATTTCACCCTTACATGGATTAAAAATATGTCTCTGGAAAATCTACCTTTCTGCGAAAATGAGAGACAAGAGGATTGAAACTGTGATATGAGCAGTGATTTAAAGCAAGACACAGGTCCATAAACCTGGTGATAAACTAAAGGACTCGTGGAAACAACAGTCCAGCTCTTCAGAAATTTTGGTACTATATATATATGTAATATATACTGCATTTACATACATTTTTTATATATAATAATATATTATCAATATATAATTAGTATATAATCTGTAATAGTTATATTGACATGGAATATATTCGTATATAATGTATGGTATGTGATATATCATATATTATATTTTTTATATATTATGTGGATGTAGATATCATAGTATTATATATTTTTTTTTAAGATGGAGTCTCGCTCTGTCACCCAGGCTGGAGTACAGTGGCATGATCTTGGCTCACTGCAGCCTCTGCCTCCCAGGCTCAAACGATTCTCCTGCCTCAGTCTCCCTAGTAGCTGGGATTTCAGGTGTCTACCACCATGCTCGGCTATATTTTTTTTGTATTTTTAGTAGAGAGAGGGTTTCACCATGTTGGCCAGGCTGGTTTCGAACTCCTGGCCTCAAGTGATCTACCCACCTCGGCCTCCTAGAGTGCTAGGATTACAGGTGTGAGCCACTGTGCCCAGTCAGAAATAATATTTTATAAGAAGCACTTTCATAGTGAGATGGCACGATGGCACAAAGTGGAATAAAAAAAGACAGTGGTATATCCTGATGTCATGTGCAGAATATTTAAGTTCAAATGTGTTTCTCAGACTGTTACCTCTGTGTTATTGAAATACCTTGCACACTTATGTGCATTAAGCCATGAGTCAAGAACACTACCTGTATGCAAAGTTCAAGCTAGATATGCTGATCTTAGCTGTTTCCTGGACATTATACCACGTACTAGTAGTAAAAGAGAGGTAGTTAAGTGAATGCTTTTCTTCCCATATTACATAACTCTTTACCTTTAAGACAGGAATTAGATTTTACTTGTTGGTTCAGAGAATTAGGCCAATTATTTTAATGCAACATAAATAATTTCTCTTAGCGCAGACACTCTTTGATACACTTAAAACTGCTGCCTGTGAAATCTGCACAAAGAAAAGAAATGCGAAGAGATCTGCTATAATTAAGATTAAGCTCAACGGCAAAGCAGGCATTGAATTTAAAATTAATTGGTAATGTCAACCACAAAATGGTCTAATTCATCTTTTCTACTGTTCTATGGAGACAACAAAAGCAAGGGAGCCTGCTCTGCTTGTTTTTCTGTCCTACCCCCTCCCTGGTACAATCCAAATTGTCTTTCTAACACAATCCTCAACATCCAATTCAACTTCTCCTTCCTCCACCGAAACCTCCTGGGCTACTACAGCCCTTATCTCCAGACTTCCTGGCACTCACTGAAAGGACAGTAAAGAATAGGCATAAAAGCTCAAGCAGTGCAGTCAGTCAGACCTGCAGTCAACCCAAATCTCAATCTGCCAGGTATGTGACTGAGAGCAAGTTATTCATCCACTTTAAGCCTCAATTTCCTCCTCTGAGATAATGCATGCAGAACACCCGGCACAGTGCCTGGCTAGAAGCAGTGAAAGTCAGCTCTTACTCATATTTCTTTGCCTTTTTTTTTTTTTTGAGATGGAGTCTTGCTCTTTCGCCCAGGCTGGAGTGCAGTGGCGCGATCTCAGCTCACTGCAACCTCCACCTCTTGGGTTCAATCTATTCTCCTGTCTCAGCCTCCTGAGTAGCTGGGATTACAGGCATGTGCCATCACATCTGGCTAATTTTTATATTTTTAGCAGAGATGGGGTTTCACCATGTTGGCCAGGCTGGTCTCGAACTCCTGACCTCAGGTGATCCACCCACCTTGGCCTCTCAAAGTGCTGGGATTACAGGTGTGAGTCACCACACCTGGCCTGTTATTCATATTTCTACATAGTCTCTCCCCATGCCATTTAGAGTCTCACAACACTGGACAGGTAGTCCAATTGGACAGTGCACAACCCATCCCTCTTGTGCTGAACTAAGGAGAACTAAAAATGCATTTCGAAGTAGGGATGGTTGTGGACCAGGTTAGGCCAGGAAGGCCAATGGCTGCAGGATGAGGGTTGCACCAGGTGAGTCTCTGTTCTAAGATGATAGGCTTGCAATGAGTACCCATAACTACAGAATGAAACAACCACAAAACTCCAACCAACTTAGGGGACTACAAGAAACTCCAGGGCTGCTGCTGTAAGAGAAAGAACTTGAAATTGAATGTCAGCACCAGCGTCCAAAAGTGCACTGCTAGTCAGAACTTTTTGTTTAATGCCTGGTCAAGCAGACATTTGGATTTTGCTGGAATTTATAAATGGGCCAGACTCACATGTGAAATTTTTGTGTCTTAGATTCTGTCTTAGTCCATCTACTACAACGAAATGCCATAGATTGGATGGCTTATAAACAACACAAATTTATTTCTCACAGTTCAGAGGCTGGGAAGTCCAAGATCAAGGTGCAAGCACATTTGACATCTGGGGAGAGTCCACTTTCTGTTCATAGATGACTGTCCTCTCGCTGTATCCTTGCGTGGCAGAAAGGGTGAGAAGGCTCTGAGGTCTCTTTTATGAAGGCACTAATCCCATTTATGAGGGCTTTGCCTCAGGACTTCTTCACCTGCCAGAGCCCCACCTCCTGATGCCCTCACCTTGGGGGTTAGGATTTCAACATATAATTTGGGATGATGCAAATATTCAGACTAGCAAATTCCAATTGGGTTGGATGGGAGAGGCAACATTTTGTTACGGGAACTTTGGGGTGTCGCTTTCCTGGCCGGAAAACTCTGTAGCAAGTGGTGCCTCTGTGTGAGTTTTGCTCGGGTCTGCTGGGCTCATTCCGCCCATTCAGCCTGGCAGGCTGTGCTCGGCTCATGCTACCAGCCTGGATCCTATGCCTCGAAGGGAGATTGCGAGTCAGGTGTGGAGCAGTGAGGGGTGTGTGAGCAAGTGTGGGGTCCAGCCACTGTGCACAGTCAGATACACTGACTGCTGCCATGGGGCGGGCAGCTCCAGGTGCTGGCACAGGGGTGGGCTCTCTGCAAGGCTGCGGCTGGGCCAGCTGCACCACAAGCAGCTTCCACGGCTGGCACCAGGGAACACGGTGGTGCCCAGAAGCTTGGAAACTCCAGGAACCGCAGAGCCCCAAAGGGGGAGTCACAGCCCTGACTTGGAGAGCTCCCAGGTCTAGGCTCCCCAAAGAGCGGCAGCTCCTCTCTCCTTCTCTGCTTCTCACTTCTCTCCTCCTTGTCACTCACAACATGGAGAGCAAGGGGCATGTTTCAGCCCTGTCTGTATTACAGCTCTTTTAGCCCCGCCATTTGGCAGGTCCCAGATTCTCATCCTGTGTCCAGGAAGAATGAGGTACATGAGACAAGTGGANTTTTTTTTTTTTTTGAGATGGAGTCTTGCTCTTTCGCCCAGGCTGGAGTGCAGTGGCGCGATCTCAGCTCACTGCAACCTCCACCTCTTGGGTTCAATCTATTCTCCTGTCTCAGCCTCCTGAGTAGCTGGGATTACAGGCATGTGCCATCACATCTGGCTAATTTTATATTTTAGCAGAGATGGGGTTTCACCATGTTGGCCAGGCTGGTCTCGAACTCCTGACCTCAGGTGATCCACCCACCTTGGCCTCTCAAAGTGCTGGGATTACAGGTGTGAGTCACCACACCTGGCCTGTTATTCATATTTCTACATAGTCTCTCCCCATGCCATTTAGAGTCTCACAACACTGGACAGGTAGTCCAATTGGACAGTGCACAACCCATCCCTCTTGTGCTGAACTAAGGAGAACTAAAATGCATTTCGAAGTAGGGATGGTTGTGGACCAGGTTAGGCCAGGAAGGCCAATGGCTGCAGGATGAGGGTTGCACCAGGTGAGTCTCTGTTCTAAGATGATAGGCTTGCAATGAGTACCCATAACTACAGAATGAAACAACCACAAAACTCCAACCAACTTAGGGGACTACAAGAAACTCCAGGGCTGCTGCTGTAAGAGAAAGAACTTGAAATTGAATGTCAGCACCAGCGTCCAAAAGTGCACTGCTAGTCAGAACTTTTGTTTAATGCCTGGTCAAGCAGACATTTGGATTTTGCTGGAATTTATAAATGGGCCAGACTCACATGTGAAATTTTGTGTCTTAGATTCTGTCTTAGTCCATCTACTACAACGAAATGCCATAGATTGGATGGCTTATAAACAACACAAATTTATTTCTCACAGTTCAGAGGCTGGGAAGTCCAAGATCAAGGTGCAAGCACATTTGACATCTGGGGAGAGTCCACTTTCTGTTCATAGATGACTGTCCTCTCGCTGTATCCTTGCGTGGCAGAAAGGGTGAGAAGGCTCTGAGGTCTCTTTTATGAAGGCACTAATCCCATTTATGAGGGCTTTGCCTCAGGACTTCTTCACCTGCCAGAGCCCCACCTCCTGATGCCCTCACCTTGGGGTTAGGATTTCAACATATAATTTGGGATGATGCAAATATTCAGACTAGCAAATTCCAATTGGGTTGGATGGGAGAGGCAACATTTTGTTACGGGAACTTTGGGGTGTCGCTTTCCTGGCCGGAAAACTCTGTAGCAAGTGGTGCCTCTGTGTGAGTTTTGCTCGGGTCTGCTGGGCTCATTCCGCCCATTCAGCCTGGCAGGCTGTGCTCGGCTCATGCTACCAGCCTGGATCCTATGCCTCGAAGGGAGATTGCGAGTCAGGTGTGGAGCAGTGAGGGGTGTGTGAGCAAGTGTGGGGTCCAGCCACTGTGCACAGTCAGATACACTGACTGCTGCCATGGGGCGGGCAGCTCCAGGTGCTGGCACAGGGGTGGGCTCTCTGCAAGGCTGCGGCTGGGCCAGCTGCACCACAAGCAGCTTCCACGGCTGGCACCAGGGAACACGGTGGTGCCCAGAAGCTTGGAAACTCCAGGAACCGCAGAGCCCCAAAGGGGAGTCACAGCCCTGACTTGGAGAGCTCCCAGGTCTAGGCTCCCCAAAGAGCGGCAGCTCCTCTCTCCTTCTCTGCTTCTCACTTCTCTCCTCCTTGTCACTCACAACATGGAGAGCAAGGGGCATGTTTCAGCCCTGTCTGTATTACAGCTCTTTTAGCCCCGCCATTTGGCAGGTCCCAGATTCTCATCCTGTGTCCAGGAAGAATGAGGTACATGAGACAAGTGGAGGGTGAGCAAGACAAAGAGAAGCTTTACTGAACAATAGAACAGCTCACGGTAGACCTGGAGTGGGCAGCTCCTTTCCATAGCCAGGGTGTCCCAATGAGTGTTCAGCTCTCAGCAGAGAGGGTAAGAGGATAGCTCCTCTCTTCTGGGCAGGTCGTCCCAAGGAGTGTTCAGCGTTCCGTAGAGAAGGTAGCTCCTCTCTGCAGCTGGTTGACCCATCGTCTCTTCAGCTCTCAGCAGAAAGGGTAGCTCCTCTCTGCAGGCAGGTCTCCTGATAAGTGTCCAGCTGTCAGCAGAGAGGGTAGTTCCTCTTTGCAGCTGGTCGGCCTGTCATCTCCCCATCATCTTTCTGTCTTCTGATGGAGTCTGGCTGAATCTGAGGCTTGCAGGGGCCTTACAGGTGAGGAAGTGTGTGCTGATTGGTCCATGGGCGGCCATGGGCGGGCCCAGGGAAAAGCACCAAAATCTCCCCCTGCAGTCTGCGGGAACTGGTGGCAGAGCCCCCAGGCTTCAGGCCCTCCCCAGTTTGAAGGTGGGGCTTCACTCACTGTGGATGAGCCCCCTTCTGCCCAGGAGTCTGTCTGCTTTCTACCACTATTCATGGCGCCCAAGCTGTTTTGCCAGGGGGCGCCTGCAGGCCAGTGCTGGACTGTCCTCAGCCCCCCTCAGCCTCCCTCCAGTGCTTGTTGGTACCCAAGGTCCGGAGGGGGCCAAGGTGCCAAGGGGCTGGTGTGTCAGGCATGTCAGCACTGCCCCCAGTGTGTACACACTCATCTGGGCTGTGACAGCCCAGGGCTTGGCCTCGACTTTGCTCTGAGATCAGAGCGGGCACCAACAGTGGGAAGAAGGCAGGCAGCGCAAGCAGGCATTTCTGAGGGGGGGTGAGATGCGGGGTGGCAGGGGGCCTTCCTGGGCCCCCCAAGAGTGCACAGATGCTTGGGTCTACAGCGACGGCAGGGTGCCTGCAGGGTGCACCCGGGGAGCTTCCACTCCATCAACTAGGAAGGGGTGGGGCTCCTGCTTGTCCCCCGGCTCCCACTGGGTCTGTGGAGTGTGCAGTCCCAGCCACGCTTCCTTGCAGCCTGGGCCAGGGCCTCCAGGTCCTCACTGGGCCACTCTCTGCCTGCTCCTCCATGCCCAACCACACCACTCCCCCACCAGTGGGCAGCTCAGCCCACTCCATCATAGTGGCCCCTAGGGCGGTGGGCTCCCAGGGGCAGGATCTGAGGACTGTCCACTTCCTCCTTGTGCCCTCCTTGCAGTGGCAGCGAGCGAGAGCAGCGACACGGGCCAGTGTCCGGAGCGGTAGAGGCTCTAGGCCTGGAAGTGGGTCTCACCTAACCACGTCAGGATGGGCACTATGCAATTGGCTGCCTCAGGGACGTGGGGCACAGGGGTCCCACTGCTGCCACTGCTGTTCCTGCCGCCACTGGCTGCGTCCCTGCTGCCACGGCCGACGCGATGACAGCAGATGCTCCAGATGGCCCGCTACTGCCATCAATTTAACATTTTTAAGAGAACAACGTATTTTCAATCACCTAAAAAAAATGAGTCAATAGTCTGGGCATGGTGGGTAATGCCTGTAATCCTAGCACTTTAGGAGGCCAAGGTGGGAGAATCCTTGAGTTCAGAAGTTTGAGACCAGCCTGGGCAACATAGTGATATCCCGTCTTTACAAAAAAAAATCAAAAAATTAGCTGGATGTAGTGGTACACCTGTAGTCCCAGCTACTCAGAGGCTGAGGCAGGAGAATGGTTTGAGCCCAGGAGGTCGAAGCTGCAGTGAGCCATCATCAAACCACTGCCCTCCAGCCTGGGTGACAGAGCGAGACCCTGTCTCAAAATAAATAAATAAATAGGCCATTTACAAAGGATTTTTATAAATTTGTTAGTTGAAACAAGTCTGTTATGTCCTGAATTGGGCAACACAAGCTAACCAGCACTTGTACTTGGAGTGACAGAAGTTTCTTTCTTTCTCAAATATAAATTCATTGCTTTTTCATGGCCAGTGGTAAGAGCCTGGACCACAGAATAATGTAAATCAGCATCAGAGCTCTGGCTCTGTTCCCTGCAAGGCACAGGGTCTAGAGTAAGTTACATGTGCTCTCCAAGTATCCATTTCCTCATCTATGAAATGGGAATAATAATTCTCTCTATCTAATATAAGATTTGGCCCCACCCAAATCTCATCTTGAGTTGTAGCTCCCATAATTCCCACATCGTGGGAGGGACCCAGTGGGAGGTAATTGAATCATGGGTTCGGGTCTTTCCCATTCTTGTGACAGTGAATAAGTCTCATGAGATCTGATGGTTTTATAAAGCGGAGTTCTCCTACACAAGATCTTTTGCCTACCGCCATGCTCTTCCTCTGTCTTCCACCATGATTTTGAGGCCTCTCCAGCCATGTGGAACTGTGAGCTAGTTAAACCTCTCTCCTTTATAAATTACCCAGTAATATGTCTTTATTAGCAGCATGAGAACAGACTAATACACCACCTCACATGCTTGCCATGAGGATTAAATGAGCTAAACCACGCAAATAACTCAGTCTAATATCTGGCACATAATAAATACTCAATAAATGCAAGCAGTTATGATAATAACTATTCCACAATTTAGGTTTCTTACTACCTTTCTTTAGCATTGTCTTTAAATGCTCTGACTAAAGTGTTTAATCACAAACTTTACATGGAATGTGGAGATAGTACTTTGCTGTTTTGAGAAATTGACATTTTTTTAACCAATGAATTTTCTGAATAGTGTTCTGTGGGTATTAAGAATGATAGGATGAGGCCAGGCGTGGTGGCTTACACTTGTAATCCCAGCATTTTGGGAGGCTGAGGCAGGAGGATGGTTTGAGCCCAGGAGTTCAAGACCAGCCTGGGCAACACAGCGAGACCCTGTGTCAAAAAAAAAAAAAAAAGAATGATAAGGATGAAAGTTGTCACCAAAGGTTTGTATAGGAGATGATGAAACTAGACCCAAAGGTGAGAGGGGTTGATATAACTTACAATTACTTACCTGAGAAATCAACTCTTCTTCCAAATTGAGTTGTTTTCCTACCCTCAGCAAAACATGCTTCAGTTTATTCTCTGGCTTCAGAAAACTTCTATAAATCAAATGCCTACCAAATCATCTATGCCCTTGAACCGAATCTAGGAAACTCTGAGAGATGATATTTATGCACTATATTACAGCAAGAATGGGCTAAAAAACGTAATTCTCCTTAGAAAGCTTTGAGGAATAGGGTATCCTTTGTTTATGTATTCTGAGGTGATGTCATTGTCTCGCTGGTCACTGGGAGGGTGCCAGGAGTTGCCATAGGGCTGGCCTGGAGCAGTGACGGATTGCACCTCTCACCTGGACCCTTCATGAACAATAGCCCCTTTGTCAGGCTGTGGACCCAGGCCTTTCTGCTTGTGAAAGGAGGTGCAGTCACGTGACATGCATGAGGCCTGAAATTCTCACATCAGCCTTCCTACAAGAGGGCTGTAACCACAAAAGCCGAAAGCTATAGCTGGGGCCAGCCTCTGGCAAGGCACTGGGAATGCAAAGGTGATGACCCAGACAGGCATGGCCGCTAGCTTCCTGAAGCTTACATTCTAATGGGAAAGACAGCATGTAAACAACTGGCAAACAGGAATTAAATACAGTTGAAATGAGCGCCATGAAGCACAGAGCAGTGTTGGGTTTTATAATGGGATCTAATGGGGAGGGAGAGGAAGAATTAGGCATGACATTGAAAACACATTTTGAAAAATATCAAAACAAGCACAGAAACATGACGTAGAACACCAACTGTGTTTCAGTTTTAAAGATAAAGCTGAAGACAGCAGAGAAACATCACATTTGCCTAGGGTGGGACTGATGGGGCCTTGTCCTCCTCTTAGATCCCTTGACATGCATCATTAGTGGTTGTCTTGCTATCAGATTAGTTTGTCACTTACAAAAAGGTTTTACCTTTATGAAAACTACAGTGAGCAGAGAATGATGGTGTTGATACATGAATGCTGATAATTAATCTCATGCTCCCTAAGATTGCACTTTTGTATTCTAGCTTCACTATAAAATTTGATGCTTTATTATACTGAACACATTTTTTCAAACCTCAAGAATGTAAGTTACACAATGCTACAGTTTGAATGTGTCTCCCAGAATTCATGTTTTGGAAACTGAAACATTTCCAAATGACAGTATTGGAGGTAGGGGCTAATGGGAAGTGTTTAGGTCATGAGGAACCCATCCTCATGAACAGATGCATGCTCTTAAGAAAGGGCTGGTGGGAGTGGGTTCACTCTCTTGCGCTCTTGCCCTTCCACTTCTGCCATACAATGACAAGCAAGAAGGCCCTCGCCAGCTGCCTGTGCCTTGATCCTGGACTTCTCAGCCTCCAGAACTGTGAGCCAATAAATTTCTGTTTATTATAAATCATCCAATCTCAGGAATTCTGTTATAGCAGCACAAAATGGGTTAAGACAGTGGCATTTCAAACCAGTTGGAGACAGAATAAAATATCCAATATATAGCAATGGATTGATATGCTCCTTGTTTGGGGACAGAGAAAAGTTAGATTGTCCCACTCCACCTCATACCTTACTTAACAATTAATTCCTTATGACCAAAGAGCTGAACATAAAGCAAAACTAACAACTTTAAAATATATTTAGCAGAATTTGAAAAAAGATATCCTGAGATGGGGAAAATCCCCTAAAGCAAGACTTAAATCCAGAAAACTTAAACAAAATAACTGAGTTTGTTTACATAAAATGGCAAATTTTGCATCTAAAAAGATACCATGAACAAAATAAAAACAAACTGGGTGTGGTGCAATGGCTTACACCTATAATCCCACCACTTTGGGAGGCTGCAGTGGACAGATCACCTGAGGTCAGGAGTTCGAGACCAGCCTGACCAACATGGAGAAACCCCATCTCTACTAAAAATACAAAGATTAGCCGGGCATGGTGGCAGGCATCTGTAATCCAAGCTACTCGGGAGGTTGAAGCAAAAGAATCATTTGAATCTGGGAGGTGGAGGTTGCAGTGAGCTGAGTTTGTGCCACTGCACTATACCCTGGGCAACAGAGTGAGACTCTGTCTCAAAAAACAAACAAACAAAAATCCAAAAGGGCTAGACTGAAAGCAAACCCTTTTGAGTATACCTCACAAGCAAGTATTACCTGCTTGTGAAAATTACCTCCCCAGGTAATCTTTTCAGTAGAACTCCTTATCTTCAACACTCAGACCTCATAAAATGTACGTATCTCTCCAATACAATATTTTTTGAACCAATGTTTATATAGAACATTTTATTTGCACATTCCCCAAAGTCAAGATAACATTTTTAAACAAAGTAGGATGTGTGGGAGTGAAAAGGGAAGAATTTTCCAGTTACTTTCCAATTATAATTGGAAGGATGTCAGAGTCACATGCAGATGTTTTGAAAAATGCCAAGTGTCAACAAAGGGATGTGAGTAGGATGTTGATGGCTACACACAAGCAAATGTCTGTTAAAAGTCACATGAACTGTTTGGTGATCAGGAAACAATGTTTTGTGAGATGGGGAGACTCACGCCTCTAATCCCAGCACTTAGGGAGGTCAAGGCAGGAGGACTGCTTGAGGCCAGAAGTTTGAGACCAGCCTAGTCAATACAGCAAGATTCTGTCTTTCTACCAAAAATTAGAAACTTAGCAGGGTGTGGTGGCACTCACCTGTAGTCTGAGCTACTCAGCAGGCTGAGGTGGGAGGATTGCTTGAGCTCAGGATTTACAGGGTGCAGTGAACTATGATCATGCCACTGTAGTCCAGCCTGGGCATCAGAGTGAGATCCTTTCTCTAAAAAGATTTAAAGGAAGCAATGTTGTATGCATCTTATGTACTAAATAATTTGTTAAATGCATTGACATATTCCGGTGTTTTAGGAAATTGATTGGCAGTGTTACATTGATAGAAAATGGAATCCTTGTTAGTATTTTCATTCAATTTCTGGTGTTTAGGGATGGTTTCTGATGTAATGGAGACACATTTGTATTCACAAATGGTAATACAGATAGATCAGTATTGAGAAAATACATAAAATGGTTTGTTAAAATCTAAAAGAAAAAGTTGAAAGAGAAAAAGGTTTAAAATCACTAGGAAATGGGCAAAGAAAGGAAACAGACAATTCACAAGACAAAAAAATATGAAATTGTGAAATTAGCCAATAAATATGAACAGTACTCAACCTCAGTGTAAGCAAAAAATACATTAAGTATATTCACTTGATCTTAGACAAAAGGCCCAGAAGCGATATATTAAGTATATTCAAACAATGAATTACCCTTTTAAAATTCATCACACTTACAGAAGAGAAAAAGTTTGATAATATTGAGTTGTTGAAGATTTGGGAAATCAGGCACTTTTACGTTTCTAGTGGCTGTGAACATTGATGAAGGCATTTTTCAAGGCAAATTCCTAGTATCTATTAAAAACTGCAATGCATACATACTTTAACAACTTATTTCTAGAAACCTATCATTCTGAAATACATATATTCACAAAGATATGTGCATCTATATGAATACATACTGCAGCATTATTTGTAATATCAAAACATGTTGAAAAAATCCAAAATGTACACCAAGAATTTAAATATATTATGGTATGAAACAGCATGCTATTGTTAGAGAGAGTTGGGTAGACTTATACATACTGAGATGAAAGGTCTCCAAAGCATATTAAGTGAACAGAGCAAATTGCAGAAAAATACATACAAAATTAGATATTTATGTGTATGCCTGTAGAGATATGTCAGCAAATACATAGGAAAGGAGACTGAAAGGATGCACACTGAACTGTCTAGAACAGTTGCTTCTGGGAGAGAAGTAGTTGTTGGAGGAGGTGCTGGACAATGGTATTCTCTATTACCAAACATTCCAGTTTCTTGCCTTGCAGTGCGCCTCTCTGCAGGAGGATATTTTCCCACACTGTTGACCTCAGGAATGACCATATTACTTGCTTTGGCCAATAACTGATGTTGGTCATTTTTGTGCAAAGTTTTATAAGTCAGGGCACCATTTGCCTTGTCTTTTTCCTTCTGCCACGAGATTGGTGATATTCCAGATAGAGGTTAGGTTCTTCCATCAGTTTTCGTTCTGGAGTCAAGATGATAAAAAGCAGAGCTGTAGTGGACTCATGAAAAACATGCATGGCTGAGCGCGGTAGGTCAGGCCTGTAATCCCAGCACTGTGGGAGGCCAAGGTGGGCGGATCACTTGAAGTCAGGAGTCTGAGACCAGTCTGGCCAACATGGTGAAACCCTGTCTCTACTAAAACTATAAAAATTAGCTGGGTATGGTGGCAAGTGCCTGTAACCCCAGTTACTTGTAAGGCTGATTTGGGAGGATCGCTTGAACCCAGGAGGCAGAGGTTGCAGTGAGCTGAGATTGTGCCACTGCACTCCAGCCTGAGCAACAGAACAAGACTCCATTTCAAATAAAAAATAAAAAATTAATCAAGGCTGGGTGCAGTGGCTAATGCCTGTAATCCTAGCACTTTGGGAGGCAGATGTAGGCAGGTCACCTGAGGTCAGGAGTTTGAGACCAGCTTAGCCAACATGGTGAACCCTGTCTCTACTAAAATACAAAAATTAGCTGGGCGTGGTGGTGCGCACCTGTAATCCCAGATACTCGGGAGGCTGAGGCAGGAGAGTCGCTTGAACCCAGGAGGCAGAGTTTGCAGTGAGCCAAGATCGCTCCACCGCACTCCATCTTAGGTGAAATAGTCAGACTCTGTCTCAAAAAAAAATTAAATAAATAAATCATTTTAAAAGAAAATAAAATAGAAAAAAATGTAGTGTGAACAAGAAGAAAACCTCACACCTGTAATCCCAGTGCTTTGGGAGGCTGAGGTAGGAGGATTGCTTAAGGCCAGAAGTTTAAGACCAGCCTGGGCAACATAGGACAAATAAATAAATAAATGAATAAAGCCACTGAGGTTTGGGGACATTTGTTACTGTAGTATAACATGGCCTACTGTGACTGGTTCCCATAAAGGAAAACTTCCACAGGTTTTCTTCTGTATTTTTTTATTGTATGGACATTTTTTAATATACATATACTTATGTATTACTTATAAACTAATTTTTAAAAATTGACATCTCAGGCCGGGCACAGTGGCTCATGCCTGTAATCCCAGCACTTTGGGAGGCCAAGGTGGGTGGATCACGAGGTCAGGAGTTCAAGACCAGCCTTACCAACATGGTGAAACCTCATCTCTATTAAAAATACAAAAACTAGCTGGGCATGGTGGGACATGCCTATAATCTCAGCTACTCAGGAGGCTGAGGCAGAACTGCTTGAACCCAGGAGGCAGAGGTTACAGTGAGCTGAGATTGTGCCACTGCACTCCAGTCTGGACGACAGAGCTAGATTCTGTCTCAAAAAAAAAAAAAAGAAGAAGAAGAAGAAATGACATCTCAGCAAAATTACAAATGACCTTCAGGATTGTTGACAATTAGAAACTGCAAAAGCAAAATCCGGGAATTCCAAGGGCAAATTTGAAGTGCCTGCCTGAAACATGACTACACACCAACGCACTATGTAGACCTGTAAGGAGGTAAGAGGTGTATTGTCAAGCCAGGGACCAAGAAATGTAGTGGTTAACTAGACAGGTGAGAATTCTTCTTGTGTATATTAGAGGAAGGACATTCTGGTAGTCAGCGTTCCACCTTCTAACCACAGTGCTGAAGCGCATCTCAGTAAATGGTGGGATCATAGTGCTTGCTTTTGTAGACATCATGAGATGTTGTTCTTCAGTAGTAGGGGTTAAGTTGCAATGATTGCTGAGTCACCGTTGTCTGAATGTGCCCACCTCTTCAAATGCATTCGCCTCTTCAAATGTGTCCTCAACACAAAGAATTTGAGAACCCCTTGCTTAGGAAGTAGGGCAGGTAATTATGCGTAGACTCTTCTTTCCTGGTGGCTGCTGCCCCTCGCCCAAATCTAAATGATCAGCACTTACTCCTTGATGGAGCACCTGTTCCGTGGGGGCCAGACCTATGCAAACCTACCCCCAAAAGTCCAAGGAAGCTGAGAGGCCGAAGAAAGAGGCTGATATATCCAGTTCCTCAGAAATACGTACTTAACAGAAACTTACAAACAGAAGCCATGTCTGTGTCTCAGGCAGCGGTGAGGCAAGATGGTGGATCCTGCACCATTATTCTCATGCCGAGGGCTTATATGCTATTGGGAAAGGGTATATGTGATTCAGAATGGATGTGTAGAACAATTGAAGTCCTATAACATTAAGGTTGTTTTGACCTCAGGGCAGGATTTACAGTAAGTACCTACTTTCACACAAGGAACATCAAATAAACTGGAAATCTTAGAGGACTTCCTAGAACAAGGGTTAATCAGAAGTTAAAGTGATGGATTAGCATCCAAGATGGAGTTGCTTTGGCCTCCACAGCACCTCCTCTTTGTCAGGCACTGGAATTGCCATTAGCAATACAGACGCAATTCTTGCTCTCAAATGCATAGCCTAGTAGAGGAGACAGATCAGTAATACATACATAAAGGTGCAGATAACAGTAATAGCAGTAGTAACCCTTTCTGAAAGGGGTAGTAGTTTTCAAGCATTTATAGTTTACACACACACCTACACACACAAACCAACCCAGCAAGCCCAGTATAATTTCCTTACTTTTATAGATGAGGACATTCCTTAGGTTCTGACAAACCATAGGTGGAGGCTCAGTCTCAAGTTCTTCTCGTCTATACTAACTGACTTCCTGTGCAAAAGGATGAGTAAATAATAGCATCAGAGTGAAACAAAAGGCTGTGAGGCGCAGAAGAGGAAAGCCTTGAATCAAAACTTTAACCTTCAGAGTAGGATGCAACAATTCAGCTTTTTGTTTACTTTGTTCCAGTGGTTAAAGCAGACCCCGGAGAGTGGAGTGGCCTGGAAATCTGACTTTGATTAGCTATGGTTAGAATTCCTTCTATTTCTGCCTGCATGCCCGCCCCCTTCTAGTACTGGAAGTAAACATCTTACTTGCTAGAGGGATGGGGTTAGGGAGAAGGGAAGTCCTCACAATAGGTCTGCTGTTGTGCAAAGAATTCTACAAGATGCAGATTTAGACCAAGGCAGTGGGGGTAGTGGGGGAAGGGGTGGTGTCAAGGTCCAACCCATCAAGTCCCTTCTGTGGCTGAGGCTCAGAATTGATCACATATATTTGTCATCAGCTGAGTGATCTGTTTAACATTTTTCCTGGTTAGGCTCTCCGCACAGAGAAATATCCTGGGAGATCAAGTTCAGTCAGGTCTGTTCTCTGTTGCTTAAGGGAGTTTAACCTGAACAAGGGTTTAGCAGGGCTCCCAGTCCCAAGACTATTTTCACATGGGCTCATTTTCCCACTTAGCAGGGTGAGTGAGAACAGTGAGTGGTTTCACCAAAAGAAACCAAAACTCCAAGCAAGAGGCCTTGGTGGTGGTCTCCTGTTCTGGGCTCTGCTTTGGGGCTGAGGTCTCAGCCTTTGCACCACAGGATCCACAGGACCCCATGGACACTCAACAGAGCCAGTGGCTTGTTAGCCAGGAAAGAGAAATTCTAGACAACCTACTGAGAGGTGGCAATGTGCTAGCAGCCCTCGCTCTTGGCGCCTCCTTGGCCTTGGCATCCACTCTGGCAGCGCTTGAGGAGCCCTTCAGCCTGCCACTGCACTGTGGGAGCCCCTCTCTGGTTGGCAGAGGCCGGAGCCGCCTCCCTCTGCTTGCAGGGACGTGTGGAGTGAGAGGCGCGGGTGGGAACAGCGCGAGTTCCAGCGGGCGCAGGCTCCGCAGGCCCCGCACTAGGAGCAGCCAGGAGGGGCTGCCGGCCAAGGGCAGTGAGGGGCTTAGCACCTGGACCACCAGCTGCGGAGGTAGCGCCAGGTCTCCCAGCACTGCCCGCGCTGTGCTCAAATTCTCGCCTGGCCTCAGCTGCCTCCCTGAGGGGCAGGGCACAGGACCTGCAGCCTGCCATGCCCAAGCCCCCCCTCCCCCATAGGCTCCCGCACGACCCAAGCCTCCCTGATGGCTGCCGCCCCCTGCTCCCTGGCACCCAGTCCCATCGACCACCCAAGGGCTGAGGAGTGCAGGCATGGTTTGGGACTGGCAGGCAGCTCTGCCTGCAGCCCCGGTGCGGGGGAGGCCAGCTGGGCTCCTGAGTCTGTTGGGGACTTGGAGAACTTTTATGTCTAGCTGAGGGATGGTAAGTGCACCAATCAGCACTCTGTGTCTAGCTCAGGTTTGGAAATACACCAACTGGTACTCTGTATCTAACTAACCTAGTGGGGACTTGGAGAACTTCTCTGTCTAGCACTCTGTGTCTAGCTCAAGGATTGTAAACGCACCAATCAGCACTCTGTGTGTAGCTCAGGGTTTGTAAATACACCAATCAGTACTCTGTGTCTAGCTCAAGGTTCGTAAATACACCAATTGGTACTCTGTATCTAGCTAACCCAGTGGGGACTTCCAGAACTTTTCTGTCTAGCCCTGTGTCTAGCTCAATGATTGTAAACACACCAATCAGCACTCTGTCAAAACGGACCAATCAGCTCTCTGTAAAATAGACCAATCAGCTCTCTGTAAAATGGACCAATCAGCAGGATGTGGGTGGGGTCAGATAAGGGAATAAAAGCAGGCTGCCCAAGCCGGTCCATTTCCACCCTGTGGAAGTTTTGTTCTTTTCCTGTTGTGGTAAATGTTGTTGCTGCTCATTGTTGAGTCCACGCTGCTTTTAAGGGCTGTAACACTCACCGCGAAGGTCTGCAGCTTCAGTCCTGAAGCCATGGAGATCACAAACCCACCGGGAAGAAGGAACAAACTCCGGATACACCATCTTTAAGAAATGTAACACTCAGCGTGAGGGTCCACAGCTTCATTCTTGAAGTTAGCAAGACCAAGAACCCACCAATTTCGGACACACTATGGAGCGGTGAGTGGCGCAGCTTTGCATCGTGAATGGAAGTCAGAGGAAAAGAGATTTATAAGAGTCTTTTAACAAGTGCCCCAGCTGACTAAAATGGTAAATAAAGACAGAGAGAGAGGTTGAATGCGGTGACTCCTGCCTATAATCCCAGCACTTTGGGAGACCAAAGCAGGAGAATCACGAGTGATTCTAGGGGTTCGAGACCAAACTGGGCAACATAGTGAGACCTTGTATCCACAAAAAAACAAAATCGTCAGAGGCGATTTAACCAGAGTAACACTATCTTGAATAGAGGCTGTGTAAAATAAGGCGGAGACCTACTGGGCTTCATTCCCAGAGAGTTAGACATTGTAAATCACAGGATGGGATAGAGGTAGGAACAAGATACAGGTCACAAAGACCTTGCTGATAAAACAGTTTGCAGTAAAGAAGCCAGCTAAAACCCACCAAAACCAAGACGGTAATGAGAGTGACCTCTGGTGGTTCTTACTGCTACACTCCCACCAGTGCCATGACAGTGTACAAATGCCATGGTAACATCAGGAACTTACCCTATATGGTGTAGAAAGGAGAGGCATGAATAATCCGTCCATTGTTTACCATATAATCAAGAAATAACTATAAAAACGGGCAGCCCCAGCTCTCGGGGCTTTTCTGCCTATGGAGTAGCCATTCTTTTACTCCCTTAGTAAACTGGCTTTCACTTTCCTCTGTGGATTTGCCTTGACTTCTTTCTTGTACGAGATCCAGGAACCCTCTCCTGGGGTCTGGATTGGGACCCCTTTCCAATAACAAAATTAGCTGGGCATGGTTGTGTGTGCCTGTTGTCCCAGCTACTTGGGAGGCTGAGGTGGGAGAATCGATTGACCCCAGGAGGCTGAGGCTGCAGTGAGCTGAGATTGCACTATTGCACTCCAGCCTGGGTGACACAGTGAAATTTTGTCTCAAAAAAACAAACCAAAAACAGAGATGGAAAAAAACGGGTGAAAGAAGCAGTTACCTTGTGCCTGGGAAACAAACATGGAATGTTTCGTGGAATGTGAGAAAACTGTACAAACATTTCAATGGAGCAAGAGGTGGTGAAGGTTTCTTTTTCTTTTTTTCCTTTTCTTTTTTTTTTTTTTGAGATGGAGGCTTGCTCTGTCGCCCATGCTGGAGTGTAGTGGCATCATCTCGGCTCACTGCAACCTCCGCCTCCCGGGTTCAAGTGATTCTCCTGCCTCAGCCTCCCAAGTAGCTGGGACTACAGGGGCCCAACCACCATGCCTGGCTAATTTTTTGTATTTTTACTAGAGACGGGGTTTCACCATGTTAGCCAGGGTGGTCTCGATCTCTTGACCTCATGAGCCACCCGCCTCAGCCTCCCAAAGTGCTGGGATTACAGGCGTGAGCCACCGCACCCGGCCTGTCAGTTTCTTTAGAGCCGTGATTCAATGACATGTAGCGTCAAGTTTATGTGAGTGTCACATTTTCTTTGAATAGTGTTAAAAATGACTCTAAACTTTTGAATCATCGGGGTCAGAAGAGGCCACTTAACTTTTTCCATTATACTCAGCTGCTCTTAGGGAACACTTTGTGCTCTTGTGAAGTGAGCAATTGAAGTTCCAAAGGCCAGTGTGGTATGCCCTGTTTCTGACCTCTTAACCTGTGGGTGTCTTGAGGAAGAAAGTGGCTTAAAAAAAAATCTTTGTTTCCTCTGTGCCTGGAAGGGCCAGGAGGGGGTGGAGGGCAGGCAATGCCAGGTGGCACTCCCTCTCAGGGTTGTGCAAATGAGTTTCTCCTTAAACTTTGTCCGTTCAATGCCTCATTGGCCCCAGCCTAATCCTGGCCCTGGGGTCAAGCACAGTGCAGAGAGGACAATAGGAGCTCCTTGGCCAGGCACAGTGGCTCACGCCTGTAATCCCAGCACTTTGGGAGGCCTTGGCAGGTGGATTGCTTGAGGTCAGGAGTTCAAGCTCAACCTGGCTAACACGGTGAAACCCTGTCTCAAGAAAAAAAAAAAAAAAAGAAAAAAAGAGAAGAAAAGTAAAGGAGCTCCTTTGTTGAATGAGTAAGGGCATAAGCAGATAAAGTGTATGTGTTACGAAAGGTTCATGTTGAGGTAGATTAACTGGGCCTCTCCGTATCATCTTAGCTCAAGCTGCTGTAACAGGGTAACATATGGTGGTTCAGACAACAGGCATTTCTCTGAAGATTCTGGAGGCTGGGAAGTCCAAGATCAAGATGTTGGCAGATTCAGCTCCTGGGGAAGGCTCTCTCCCTGCTTTACAGATGATTGCCTTCTCACTGTGTTCCTCACATGACAGAGACAGAAAGAGTAGGTGGTCTATATTCCTTTTCTTATAAGACACTAATCTCATCATGGGAGCCCACCCTCATGACCTCATGTAAACCAAATTACTTCACAAAGGGCCCACCTCCAAATACCATCACACTGGGAGTTAGAACTTCAACAAATGAATTGGGGTGAGGCAAGGCACACTCAGCCCATAATGTAGTGCATTAAAATTACACATTTTGGGTCCCTGCTTTGGCACAAAAGTTTGATCACTGTAATAGAATTCTAAAGTGGCCCCCAAGATTCCCTCACCCAGTGTGCAAAACCTGTGTAATCCCATCCCTTGAGTGGGTGGGCCTGACCTAATCAGGTGAACTCTTTAAAAGAGGGTGTAGAGGTTAGAGATCAAAGAAGAGAGATTGGAGGCATGAGAGGAATTTTTCTTGAAGGAGCCAGTAGCTACATTGTAAGAGGGCTACAGGATGAGAAAATGGGAGAGGCCTCCAGGAGCTGAGCAGTCCCCGGTAACAGCCTGCAGCAGGTGGGCAACTCAGTCCTACAACCACAAGCAACCAAATTCTTGATGCCAACCTCATGAGACCCTATGCAGAGAACCCAGCCGCACCACACCTGTACTTCTGCCTCACTTTCTTGCTGGCTGTCACTGGGGACTGCTCTGAACTCTTAGGTGATCACAAATTTGTGTTTCATTAAGCGGCTAGGTTTATAGTAATTTGTTACATAGCATATAAAGCTTATCTCCTTTCTACAATGGATCAGTCCACCTCTCCTGGGTCCCCGTCTTATTAAAACTAGCTCTCATTTGGTTGTTGATTACATTTTTCCCTCACATTAATATATCACCTCTTCATTTTAATCCATAACCTTCTTCTTTTTTCCCCTACTGTTTCCTTTGGGAATTTACATAGCAATTTTGAATCTACTACACACATTGTTATTTGAACACTCACAGAAAACTATTATCTTCCCCCTGCCCTCTACAAAGCATCTCCAGGGCACATACTATTGTGAGGCCTCGATTTTCATCCTTGCAACCAGTGTTCAGAGCTTACAGAGCTTATCATGTTTATTATATAACAATAAGACATAAGCCAAAACAACTTGCTGCTGGGCTTTTAAACATAGCAACAGCAGAAATCTTTTCTGGGCTTGAGGAAGAGCCACTTGAAATGTCTACTAATTTCAGCAATTTTCTGGTCTATGGAATGAAAAGTCTAAAACTGGCTCTGAAAGTATTTAAGTACACTCACAGAAAGCCCTCTGCTCCACCATCGGACACCATGACGCAAGGGGGCAGGTGGGGAGGAAAGTGGCACACTCCCTAGTTGTTGGGATTCACAAGCTGCCTTTCAAAGGAGTATTGCCTGGGTAGCGAATGCTCTTGGAGAAGGAAAGAGAAAGGCATGAAACGGGGACCCTTCAAAGTTGCCACCATGGTAATGTCACTCAGTGGCACAGGGCTTGTTCCTCCCTTTCCTTCTCTTTTCTAATAGGAGGACCATTAGCAATTGTATTCAAATGAAGAGCTCATTTAGTTGTAAGCACTAAAAACCCAATCTGGTTTAAGCACAGCAGGTTTCTTGGCTGATGTAGTGGATTGAGCCAAGGCTGTGTTGTTTCCCTTGACCTCCCTGTTTGGTTTCATTCTCAGGCACCCACTCCCCACACAATGCTCTTCGCTTTCCCACTCCCAACCCAAATCTCTGGCCTCACCCCATGGAAAAAGGGTGCCTCTTTTCTCCATTTCAGCCATGAATGCTGGGCTGACCATTTGAGCTTTGGTCACATGTCCTCCCCTTAAATCAGTGCAGTGGCCAGGGAGATGGAACCCACTGTTTGGCCAGCACAGGGCATGTGTGTCTACTTCTAGAGCAGGAAGATGAGGTCACGAGGACTGAACGTGGGGGAAGGCTGGGTCCCCAGAGGAAAACCGGGGTGCCGTTACCATTGGAGGGTGGAGTGGCCACTGGGTGAACCACAGATGGCCTCCAGCAGTGGGACCTATCCCAGTACCAGGTAGAGCTGGGCAGACTTGAAGCCCAGAGAGGCCATGGGGAGCAGAGGCTTTTCCCCAACTCTGTGCTTCCACTGAGTCACCCAGCATCCTACACGTTCATCTATATGTGTGCACCTCTCACCCAGGTTGTCTGCCTGGAAGTAGAGTCAACATGGAGGTGCATAGCACAGTGTTTCTCTGCCTCAGGCCCTCTAATTTCCTCTCTTGGCCCACAAGGGGTAGGAATTTCTGTGCCCCTGTCCCTGTGTTCCTCTGAGAGTGGACTGCCTCTTCTCCCTTCACAAAAATCTGAGGGCTGTATGAAGACTTCACATGGGGGGCCTGGCCTGCTGTGGGTGAGAGTCTGCCTGCAGTAGGAAGTGGGAAGCTGGAGTAACCTCGGGTCCCAGGCCTTTGGAAGCCCACATTGTCCCGAAAGCTGTTGCTTCTCTCCATAGGCTCGTTGGATTATTCCGTCTCCACTCGTGTCCTGTTGAATCTGCCACCCAGCAGGACCTCTCCATATCTACTTCCTATGGGTTCTCCCCAGAGCATCTTTCAGGGGTGCCATGACTCCTGCTTTCTGGATTGAGGCAGTAGGAAGGGCTCTCTCTTGTTTCTAATTGAACACTGGCCTATGCCAGACTGACCAATTATTCCCTGATCATTCAAAGTGTCTCCTCCCCTTGGGCAGGTTCCATTTCTGCTTAGCCAGAGAGATTTCCCTATTCCATCAACGAGTTAAACCCTCTTTGATGGAAAAGGCAGAAGATTTTCCCTATGTAGGATACATACTTGGAAACTTGGCTCTTAGCAGTTGGATGTGCTATATGCAAAAGTAAAGTGCCAATTAGTTTTGCTGAATTTTATTAATATTGGGGGTCCATTATAAAACCAACCATTAGGTCTGTAACAGCCCAACTTAAAATATATCCTAGTGGGGTTATCTATTTGATTCATAATGCTTAAATCAGTAATTTTATACTTAACATAGAGAATGTGATTGAATGATACATTTACGTAGCAAAGTTGTACTTACTAAATATTTACTCAGTGTAAGGTATGGAGCCAAGGAATACAAAGATATCTGACACTAATTTCTTCTCCTCCAAAAGTTTATAATCTACTAGATGAGGCAAATGCATAGCACAAAAATAGCTAAATGTGGTTCTATGTCAGAATCAGTCTGTTTCTTTAGAAAGACAGTTTATTTGAAGTTCACCTAACTTCAAGCTTGAGCAGTTTTTACTGACACTAACTAGGGTTTGACACAGGTGTCTGGTATTAAAAAGGGCTACTCAGAATCTCCAAATGCCAGGAAAAGTTCTGGATACTGGGGAGGGGCTATAGAGTTTCAGGGATTCTTTTGCTTCAAAATTAAGTAAGAATTTTTTGACTGCTCTGAAGGAAGCTGTGTGAAACCCAGTGGAAAATAATTGACTAAATTATTCTTGATCTTTTGGCATTTAACGGAGTAAAATGCAAGTGGAAAAGAAGCAGGAACATCAGATGATTAATGGTACATTAATGATCTGAAGAACGTGTTGGTCCATAGAGTGTGCAGAGAATCCACTAAAGGGAATGTATCGTGTGAAGTCAGAACAGAGAGTCAGCAATGATGAGGGGACAGGTGCTGAACATTGACAGGGTCTGCTACAGTCACCAGAGAGAAGCTGTCTCGAAGACTTGAGCCCCAAGTCTAAACATCTCTGGAAAGGGTCCTGGTTTGGCCTATTGTTCATCACAGGTCACCCTTGGACCAATCACCTTGGGCCCAAAATAGCTGATGATTCTGTAGTAGCCATAGGAGCTACTGGGGTGGGAACATGTGGGGAAAGTAACTGTGAGGGGTGTGTACTAACTGGGGAGTTAGTTCTAGAAAAAGAGTGTCCAGTATGCCTGACTTTAGCTGGAGACATTTCTGTAGCTCAGCTTTAATTTTCCAGTATTCAGCATTGAGTTACTCTTGTTACTTCTACGACTCTGACATGAAGTCCCAGTTCTAAAAAAAAAAAAAGCCATGGATGAGACAATAAAATGCCCCATCTGGATTGTTGCAACAGGGTATTGTTTTTCACCATGTGCCATATGAGTCTTGCCCCAGTAACTCAGTCCTTCTAGAACTGGACTTCTCAGAGACAGGGGTTCGTATGAATCTGTTCTTATGCTGCTGATAAAGACATACCCGAGACTGGGTAATTTATAAAGAAAAAGAGGCTTAATGAACTCACAGTTCCACATGGGTGAGGAGGCCTCACAATCACAGTGGAAGGTGAAAGGCACATTTTACACGGCGGCAGGCAAGAGAGAATGAGAGCCAAGCAAAAGGGGAAACTCCTTATAAAACCATCAGATCTCATGAGACTTATTCACTACCATAAGAACAGTATGGGGGAAACCATGCCCATGATTCAATCATCTCCCATTCGGTCCCTCCCACAACACATGAGAGCTATAATCCAAGATGAGATTCAGGTGGGGACACAGCCAAAACATCTCAAGGTCCTTACCCTGAACCTGGGCCTATGACCCAGCTCCACTCTCACTAGTAGACTAACCTAATGCTAACTGCAGAACTTCCCGCTTTCCTGGAATCCCAGGTGCTATGCTTTTAGCTCCATGTTTGTCTCTTCCTGCTGCAGTTAGCTGAGCCATGATGACTGCCTCACAAAGGCTGCCTGCAAGGCAAGGCTCAGCGTGAAGGCTTTGCATAGACTTGACCCACGGAGCGAAATAGTAAGAGACTGAGAGAGTCAGGTTCCTGGAGGCAGCCAGCACCAAAATTGTCTGGGAGGGCAGGGTGACTCCAAAAGACCGTCTGGGGGAGTTCTCACACGTTCCTGACATCTTCGTCTCTCCATACTTTTGGCACAGGGAATTTGAGCTGGCTGGAGTGGGTGGACGAGGTGGAATAATAAAAAAAAAATGAAGACAGCTTTAGACACCAAAATTACAAAATCTTACTGTGGATTCTATCCTTTCCTGGACATTTGGCTTGTTTAGGAGGATGCTTGAAACCCACACGCACATGCAGATTACACTCAGACCAGCACATTGCCCTCCAGCGCTTTCCAATGCTGGATGTGACCCTTCAGAAACCATCCTGGGGAGGGTCTTTGCCATCTCCTCCCCTCCCCAGAGCACTGTAGGGTAAAGGAGGGCTAAGAGTGAAGCTTGGCAGTAAACTGGCAGTGTGTGCCTCTTCTTACTTAGATCATCGAAACCCCCTCAAAGGATGTGAAAAGTTAGCCCAGCATCTGTGAGGCTTGCTGGACTCCAGAGATGACTTCTAAGACCGAGGCCATAGGCTAGGCAGGAAAGGTTTCTCTGCTCTCTAGGGAGTAAAGAAGTCATCAAGACGGCACAGTGGCTCACACCTGTAACCTAACACTTTGGGAGGCTGAGGCAGGCAGATCCCCTGAGCCCAGAAGTTTGAGATCAGCCTGGGCAACATAGTGGGATGCCCATCTCTACAAAAAATACAAAAATTAGGCCAACGTGGTGGTGCATACCTGTAGTCCCAGCTACTCTGGAGGCTGAGGTGGGAGAATTGCTTGAACCAGGGAGGTGAAGGCTGCAATGAGCTGCGATTGCTCCACTGAGCCACTGCACTCCAGTCTGGGTGACAAAGCAAGACCTTGTCTCAAAAAAAAAAAAAAAAAAAAAAGGAGTGATCAAAACATCTGGTTTTTAAAACTGCAGGGAGATGAGGAGACAGTGATCTCTAAGGTACACAAGTCCTTGGTTTTTAGAAAGAATCACTAGACTTTTTTTAAAAGCAAACTCTCATAGTTAATATATTGTATATTTGAAAATTGCTAAGAGAGTAGATCAAAGTGTTCTCACTACAAAAAATAAGTGTGTGAGGTAATGCATATGTTAAATAGCTTGATTTAGCCATTCTACAATGTGTATGTGTGTATATATATAAACATCATGTTTTATACCATAAATATACACAATCTTTACTTGCCAATTTAAAAAAGAAAAAGCCAACTCTCAAAAGAGAGGAGTGGTAGAGATGGTGCAAATGCTGTGTCCAGTTCTTTGTTCTTTGTTCTTTTTATTCTGAGCATTTTGGTGGAGACAGCATGGCCCAGGAGGAGGATGGGGCCGGAAGGCAGGCTGTGTAGGGGGGATACTGGCTGGGCCCTTTCCTAGCTGTGTGACCTCGGGCAACTTATATAACCTCTTGAGCCATAGTCTCTTTATCTAAAAATGGGCGTAATAAGAGAATAACTTGTGAAAATGAAATGAAAGAATGCATGTCGGCTGGGCACAGTGGCTCGCGCCTGTAATCCCAGCACTTTGGGAGGCCGAGGTGGGTGGATCACCTGAGGTCAGGAGTTCGAGGCCAGCCTGGCCAACATGGTGAAACCCTGTCTCTACCAAAAATACAAAAATTAGCCAGGCGTGGTGGCGCGTACCTGTAGTCCCAGCTACTCAGGAGGCTGAGGCAGGAGAATTGCTTGAATTCTCGAATTCAGTTCTTGAATTGAATTCTTGAATTGCAGCAGCAGTTGCAGTGAGCCAAGATCATGCATGCCATTGCACTCCAGCCTAGGCGACAGAGTGAGACTGTCTAAAAAAAAAGAATGCATGTCAACTCTTAGCTCATTACTTGGCTCATGGTAGAATCTCAGGAAGACAGATGTTTTGTGAAAGGGCGAGGGTAGAAGGTGGAATAGGATGAAAGCAGGCATCTCCGGAGGGTGTCATGAATGGGCCTCACCCCTTTTAAGCCCCGTGAGCCTCTGGCTTTTTCCTGCCCATCCTGGAATCTCCATTACCAAGCAGGGGCCTGGTGGAGAGTGGGCTCTAAGGAAATGCTTGTTAGACTGAATAGAGCCTTGGCTGAGCCCTCAGGGAGGAGAGATTTGCAGAAAGGGAAGGAAGGCAAGTGAGAGAGGAAAGGACAGAGAGACAGGAGTGAGGCAGCAGGAGGGGACAAAGGCCACACATTGGGACAAAGATTCCCAATGATAAACTCTAACTGTGCCCTGTCTTTAGAGCCCCATAAAATGAAAGGACTTGCAATGGAATTGTTTCAAAAGTGCTTTGGAAGCCAGATGGGAAGCTTACGTAATTGTTTTTACTTGCAAGCTCAAGTGAAAATAATGAGCCCTTTTCTTGCCTGCAGGGGAAGAAGGTTTTGGTTCAGACATCCTCCACCTTTCTCTGTCCACCACGGCTGGGACAGAGCCCTCCCATGTGCTCTGCAGATGCCCTTCGGAAAAGCTGCCTCTTCTATGCGGTGCTTCTGGGCAGCTGGGGAACAGGTATGGGGGCAAGTGCTGAGAGGTAGGGCAGCAGGGGGAGAACTGCATGTTCCACCCTCACAACAAAACACATCCCACATCTCCTCCCAGAGGCAAAGAGACATCAAAAGAAGACCAAATTCTGAGACTGGGTGTAGGATGGTGGGGTGGGGACTAGGGAGAGACTTTTAAGGCTTTTAACCCTTAAAGAGTAGTTATAGATATGTAGTATATGAAAGCTGTTGGAAAATGGTAAAGTGCTGTACAAATACAGTCATCATTCGATATCTGAGGGGGATTGATTCCAGGACCCCCTCACCCCAGGACACCAAAATCCAAGGATGCTCAAGTCCGTAATATAAAATGGTGTAGTATTTGCATATAACCTACACACATCCTCCCATATACTTTAAATCATCTCTAGATTACTTTTAAAACCTAATAAAATGTAAGCACTGTACAAATGGTCATTACACTGTATTGTTTTTTAAAATTGTATTATTTTTATTGTTGTTTTTAAATATTTTCAATCTGCAATTGATTGAATCCATGAATGCGGAACCAGCAGGTAGGGAAGACTGACTATATAAAGCTTTGTTAGTTAGTGTAGGGAGAAGAAAAAATACCAGAACACGAGGTAGGGCAGGATTCTTCTGCCTGCCTTGCTGCTCGCCCCTTGATGGGCAGGACCCTTGCCAACCTCTCTGGATATTCATTTTTCACCTTCAAAACAAGGTTCATCTCCCTGATCCTACTCATGGTCAAAAATGATCCCCAGTTTTTTCCTGCTCCCAAGGCACGTGGCCCAGGTTTTTACTTGACCTGTATTTCACTGTCTAGTGCATGATTTTTCTCAATACTTCAGCTAATTGTTTACACAACTCCCAACTCAACAGAGTATAAGCTCCATGAAGGCAGGAACTGATAGGGAACATAGTCAATAATTTTTCATTTTCAGTCATTTACTTAAATATTTATTGAGGTCACTAGACACTGTGATAAACTCCAGAAATATAGCAGTGAGCAACTCAGACAAAATCTCAGCTCTCTGACTTTGCTTTCTGGTGGGGAAGATAGATAGTAATGATAAAACATAACATAAACAAGAAAAGTAAAAGACAGCAGGGCTCCTGTGTTGCACACCTGCAGGGGGCACTATTTGCATGAATGTAATATTAATGGCTCTCTCTAGTGTTGTGCAAAGGCAGCGGCTCTGGGGATGCTATATCCCTAGGGTCTGGCCCAGTGCTTGATATGCAGTAAGCATTCTGTAAATATTTATTCAAGAATAAGTGAATGAATAAATGAGTGGTCTTAGTGTGGTAAAGTCTTTTAATATCCAACTATATCCATGTTTCTCTCTTTTAGCATACATCTGTTGGCTCCTTGAAGTTAGTAAAGCCATGTGACTGATTCTGCCCAGTGAGAGGTAAGCAGAAGTGTTGGAATTTACTTCTGGGTGGGTACCTGACCACCTCCAGATGTTTCTTCCCCTGCTGCAATGACTAGGGCAGGTGCAAGATAGTGGATTCTCCGTCGCCCTGAGCCCCTGAGTGATTTTGTGGAGCAGAGCAGACCCTCATTGGATATGAAGCATTTGCAAGATGAGCCTTTGCTATGTTAAGGCCCCAAGACTGTGGTGGTGTTTGTTACCAGGCATAGTCCAACCCATTCTGACTGATGGTCTCACTCTCATGTAAACTGTTTGAGGGTGGGGCCATGGGATTCAGCTTAGGGGCAATCTGTAAATGTTCAAAAAGAATTGATGGAAGAAAGAGTAACTCACATTGATTAGTAAATATTATCAGTCTCTTTTTCCTCTGCTTGAATTCCTCAGCTCTTAGGAAACTGGATGGCTAGATTGCTCATTTCCAATGGGTGGGTTTCCTTTGACTCCTAAAGCCCTCTCTGTGGCAGGTGAGGCAATGCTGCCCTTTTCCACACACCAGTTTCTTTCCATGCGACTCAAACAATCTGGAGGAAGGACACAGGAAAACCCCCAGAGTTGGAGCAAATGGGGTCTTTGCCTACTCAAGCCTCTTCAGTGTGGCTTGCATGAAACAAAGATATTTGCAGCTATGCTGTGAGTCCAGCATAAGTACGGACAAAAATTCTCCACTCCCCACAGGATGGGGAATACACTGTTATAGATCTCTTTCCTTAGACCAGGGGTCCTCAGACCCTGGCTTGCATCTGAGTCTCCTGGAGGGCTCATTCAAACGGATTGTCAGTGCCCACCCCAACATCTGTGATGTAATTTGTTTGGAGTGGGGATTGGGAATGTGCATTTCTAATAAAACTCCCTGATGAAGCTGATGCTACAAGTCCAGGGACTGTATTTTGAGAAACCATTGCCTAAGACTGCTGCTCTGCCTTTCAAAGTCAAGAGTAAATGCAACACCTGTGAGACTAGCGCTATAACCTGTTATTAGTCATTAACCACATGGGATCAGCTAATTTTTTTCGGATTACACAGCTAAGAAGGGGAGAAAAGATGGAGGAAAGAGAAGTTTCAGGAAGGGGTGGGCCTGGGAAAGAATACAGCTTTGAGGACTGCTGCCCAGAGGAGGGACTGATGATGTCCTAAAAGAAGGTCCTGCAGTTGAGAGCCAGAAGGAACCTGGGGCCAATATGGGTGCAGAGGTGGCCATGGAAAGACAAGTTTGAGGGCTTATCATTGCATAGTGAAAAGAGGGCTGGACTTGGAGTCGAAAGCCTGCAGGCCTCTCCCATGAGACCTTGTAGCTGCTGGCAGCCGCCAAGGTAAGCCACTTTGTTAAGCTGTTAAGCAGACTTAACAGCTTGTCTGTGGGGAGAGCCTGCCAGGGTTAACTCAGCCTCCAGCCTTAACCTCTTTTGCATGAGGAGATAGGTAAGCCCTTCCCAGGGCCCCATGCCCAGTGCACTGTCTGTACCGAGCCTGTGTTCCAGCATCTTCCTGATGGCTTATTATCGGTGGTCCCCAGCAAAACAGTTTTGTTGTGCTGTGCCAAGGGTTAGCGTAGGTGGCTGTGACTCACTCAGCCTCATGGGGAAGCAGATGCTGCCACTGTAACCAGCGCTGCCAGGGAAACAGGCTAAATAAATCCCAGATCCTTGTAGAGGGCAGAGAACAAGCTGCCTGCAGCCAGTGAGCCAGCAGCTCTGGTTCTGTTCTGGTCCAGCCACTGTAACAGCCTGTGTCCAGCTCTCAGCTTCAGGGCTAACTGGGGACTAGGATTGAGAACAGCAACAACAGAGCCTTGTACAGAGGATGGAGCATGTGTCAAGAGGTGATGTATCAGTCCGTTTTCATGCTGCTGATAAGACATCCTCGAGATTGGGTAATTTACAAAGAAAAAGAGGTTTAATGGACTCACAGTTCCACATGGCTGGGGAGGCCTCACAATCATGGTGGAAGGCAAGGAAAGAACAAAGGCATGTCTTACATGGTGGCAGGAAGAGAAAGAATGAGAATCAAGTGAAAGGGGTTTCCCCTTATAAAACTATCAGATCTCGTGAGACTTACTACCACGAGAACAGTATGGGGGAAACCATGCCCATGAGTCATTTGTCTCCCACTGGGTCCCTCCTAAAAAATGTGGGAATAATGGGAGCTAAAGATGAGATTTGGGTGGGGACACAGCCAAACCATATCAAATGATCGGAAGGCTGTATTTAATGATGGGTGCCCATGCACAGCTGCAGGACCCTAAGCTAAGCCTTAGGCACTAGGCTGACGAGTTCACACAGATCCTCTCTGAAAATCTGTGGGATATTTGTGCTTACTGGTGGGGTGGGGAGAAGAGATGAGAAACTCACTCTTTTTTTTTAATACAGGGTCTCACTCTGTCACCCAGGCTGGAGTGCATTGGTGCGATCTTGACTCACTGCAACCTCTGCTTCCTTGGTTCAAGCTATTCTCATGCCTCAGCTTCTTAAGTAACTGGGACTACAGGCGTGGAACACCACATCTGGCTAATTTTTGCATTTTTTGGTAGAGATGGGATTTCACCATGTTGACCAGGCTGGTCTTGAACTCCTGATGTCAAGTGATTCACCCCCCGCTTGGCCTCCCAAAGTGCTGAGATTACAGACTTGAGTCATTGTGCCTGGCCAAGAAACTCACTCTTGATTCTCTTCTCTCTCCCATTTGGAAAGGAGCAACTCCCTCACTAGACAATGTGAAGCTACCCTCTATTCCAACTGGCCAGAAATTGACCCCCTGAGAAGTGTCTGTTTTGTCATAAACCAAGAAGAGGAAACTGAGGCCAGAAGGTGCAATGACCTAGCCAAAGCCCCACAGAGGCTTTTAGAGGCAGCGTCAGGCTGGGCTTCTGGTACCCTGGACACAGAACCTCACCATTTCCCACTGGACACTGCACCCCATGGAAACAATCATATGGGCCATAGGGAATTTGCCTTACCATGAATATCTGCTCTTACAGGCAGTGGGTGGTGCCATTAGTAACATACGCTGCTTTTTCCATGAGCAACAGGGAGTCTCTAGCCAACTTTCTCCAACTTCATCAACTCCTAATCCAGGCTGATGAGTCCCTGGCTCTACCAGTCAGACAGTGGAAATCCCAAGAGTTTTTAGGTTTGCCTAACATCCTATCATTGCAGGGTCAGGAACAGAGCCAGAGGTGGGCCTCTTCGGTTTTCAAACCAGGCCTCCCGAGGTAGTGAATGTCCAAACTCATCAGTCCAACCTGATGATTCTCAGGTAATTTCCCCATCAGTCCCCACTCCCTATTCCCAGCCAAGGCTCACAACAAGGCCTAGTGGTATTAGCACATTTTTATGGCCCCAGGTCTCCCTGAGGCCTTAAACAGGAGACAGGAGGGCAAGGTCAGGAAGGACAGGCCCATCCAGTGGCCCTTACTCCTCCTGTGAAATCGAAGGGGAAGGTAGAGAGAGAAGGTCCCTCACAGCCCTCCCTAAGGCAAGACTTGACTCTGGAGGCTCGGCTCAGACACTGGACCAGATTGAGGTCTAGCTAAAACAGGGAGGAGGCAAAAGCACCTCTCCATAAGACATATCCACCAGCATGCCATGTCAGTTTACCATTGCCATGGCTACACTGGGAAGTTACCACTCCTTCCATGGCAATGACCTGACAACCCATAAGTTACCACTCTTTTTCTAGAAATTTCTGCATAATCTTCCCCTTAATTTGCATATAATTAAAAGTGAGTATGCACATGACTGCAGAAGTGCCTCTGAGCTGCCACTCTGGGTACACTGCTCTGCCTAGGGGTAGCCCTGCTCTTCTGCTGCTGCACACTGCTGCTTCAATGGAAGTTGCTGTCTAACACCACTGGCTCACCCTAGAATTCTTTCCTGGATGAAATCAAGAACCCTCCTGGGTTAAGCCCCAACTTGGGGGTTCATCTGCCCTGCATCACCCCCAGGTCCCCAGCAGCCACCTCAAGCCTTCCTTGCTTCTCAAGCCCCACACAGTGGGCTATAAGGGACCTTCTCTCTCTACCTTTCCCTTAGATTTCCCAGGAGGAATAAGGGCCACTGGATGGGCCTCACTATCCTTCCTGACCTTGCCCTCCTGTCTCCTGTTTAAGGAAAGCCCCTTCTCCTGCATCCTGATCCCTTCCCTCCCTGCCATGTCTTTGCTCCATAAATTATCTCCCTTCTCCTAATTATTCAACATCTGCCTTTCTACAAGTTCCTCCTCCTCAGCCTATAAACATGTTTATGTGTCTCCCACATAAAAGAAAAAAACCAACTAAATCAAGTGTGCGTTCCTCCCTGGTGACTCTTCCTCTCTACCTGAAATGCCTCTTATCAGAGTAACTTGCACTTTTTGCCTCCCCTTTCTTACTTCTCAATGGGTCCCAATCTCTTTCTGTAACTTGCTGTGTAAGCTTGGGCAAGTGACTTAACCTCTCTGAGCCTCTCAGTGTATTCATCCATAAAATGAAAATAATCATACTTTCTTTGCAGAGTTGTGAAAATTTAATGAAATTCCACGCACAAAACTCCCAACAGAGTGCATGGCACATGGAGGATGTTGAGTAAATGGAGCAGCTGCTTTCGATATTTCGATCTAATGCTGTCTGAATTTTGCCCTGTCACTCTCTTGAAATTGTTCCTGCAAGGTCACCAAGAGCCTTTGTTTTGTTTTGTTTTGTTTTGTTTTGTTTTCATAATTGAGATTTTATTGGTTGAAGATCAGTACAGACATTTCAATTTGTACACAATTCTTAACATATGTAACAAAATTCTAAAAAGTCACATAATTCTTTTTTAAAGTTATTCCAGTGACTTTCCAGCTTAAAATTTGAAAGTAAATTTTCCTTAAGAGGCTATCAAGTACCAGTATCTTCACATGTTGGTCAGCTGTTACATATGGCCCACAGTTCACAACTGAATAGCATGTACACTACATATTCAAATTTGTAATCTTCCACAGCACAGTAACAAAGTTATTAGGAAAATAGGACTACCACAACCAAAGATGTTACAGAGTGCACACAATTCTGACAGGGAGAGCCATGATCAAAGAGTGGTTTTCTTTAGGGAACAATTCTACTAGAAAACAACATGGGAATAGAAGTAATTTAAAATGTTCAAGACATTAAATGCAGGACTGACTACATATTGCCATTTAATACGCTTTGTATTCTAGGACATAAAAAGTAACCCCCCATCTACGGAATGTTAAGCTGACACCCGAGACAGTCAAAGCCTCCCATAATTCAATATCCCACACTATTTTCTGGTTGTACCAAAAAATAAACAACCAGCAAATGATTTCACCTCTTAAAAAAAAGCATTTACACTTAAAAAATGGGATGAGGTGGGATTCCCTCCTTCTTAAAATGTTTCTAGAGCTACTAAAAAACTTGCATTTACAAAATAGTTGATAAAAATATTCCTCTGGATTGTACAAGAAGGGAGACAGGGACCATTGGTAAGACATGGTATATGGTACTAATCCGACTTGGCTTTCTCTTCTGCTTCATCGGAGGGTGGACTCTCCTCAGTTTTCATTTTCCCGTTTTCTGCAGGTAAATCTTCTTTAGTTTTTTGGTTAGCCACTTGGGCCTGTTTTCCCTTTGCTCTCCTTTTCCCTTTTGTTTGCACCTTTTTTGTCTGAAGATATATCCTGAAAAAAACCACCATGCCGTATGGTCAGGTTGACTATCCTGCTACAGTTAATCTCTTTATTTCATATAATGAGGAACTAAAAGAATCAATTTTGAATTTATCATTTTCATATAGGTGTTGAAGAATCTAAGTTTTGGATAGAAATTAATCACCCCGTGAAGAACATGTAGAGCTTTGCAGATGGTGGTTTCAATGCTTCACTGCTGCCTTTTTCGGCTTCGCTTCCGCTTTTGCAGGAGGTTTAGCTGACAACCGCGCGGATCTCCTCTTGGGCTTTTCCTTGGTGGCCCCTTCTGCGGAGCTGACCTTCCTTCCTCTTGGGCATCCTGGCAGCGGGGAAAGGTGCATGCCGGGTGCCTGTGGGCCGCGGCGCGCAGAGAGATTTCGCGAAACTGGGCTGCTTGGCCCTTTTTTTTTTTTTTTTTTTTTTGGCTATGGAGTCTCGCTCTGTTGCCAGACTGGAGTGCAGTAGTGCGATCTCTGCTCACTGAAACCTCCACCTCCCGGGTTCAAGCGATGCTCCTACCTCAGCCACCTGAGTAGCTGGGACTACAGATATCTGTCACCATGCCCGGCTAATTTTTTTTTGTATTTTTAGTAGAGACGGGGTTTCACCATGTTAGCCAGAATGGTCTCAATTTCCTGACCTCGTGATCTGCCCACCTCAGCCTCCCAAAGTGCTGGGATTACAGGCATGAGCCACTGTGCCCAGCCAAGAGACTTCTAATGACCTGTTACACGGGATCCCCCTCAGTGCCCATCCTGCTTGGCCTCCCTTCAGCATTTGTTGACTTTACCCTCAGTCTAGAGTCTTCCTTTCCCCACCTCTTGTCTGCTCCTTCTCCATTGCTTTCCCTCACTCTTCCTCCACCCGTCTCTGCAATGTGTGCCCAGGTCTCTGTCCTTGTGGTTCTTATTGCACATTCCGCTGGGCTTCCTCATCCATGTCTAGGAACTACATGAGTCTTCCAGATTAATCTTCATAAAGAAGGAAGAGTCCTGAGTTGTCATTCCCTTTTTCAACAGTCATCAGTGGCTCACAGGGATCTCCAGTGCTGGATCCCGGGATATGCTAGGTTTGGCTCTTGAACATCCATTACACCCCTCCTCCTTTAATCCACCTGCAGTGGATGCAGGGAGGGGCCCCCTAGATCCCTCCGTAGCAGTTATTCCCCCGGTTGCTGGGCATGCTGCTGGCAGACCACCCTGAGCTATCAGTCCTCTTTGGGAATTGTCTCAGCTGAAGGGATTCACTTTGTCCAACATTACACCTTTTCCCAGAGCAGCCTGCATCTCATGGCATCAGTGTGGGAGTGTAAAGTCTTGAGCCCCATGCCCTAACTCAGGAAATCTCTGAGGAGTCATTGCAGCTCCAAAGCTCCTCAGAGGTCAGCTGAGGCCTTGGTGGAGACTGCATCCCAGCCCAACTTCTGCCCAATCCTGCCCCCTTCCCTTCTCTTCCCCTCTCCTTTGCTCCCCTTCCTCAGATGTTACCCCTGGGAGCACTCAACAGACTCCCTGCACATTTATCTCCATCACAGTCCACTTCTCAAGGACACAGCCCAGGACACTACCCACATCACCCTATTTGCCTCACTTGATGAATCCCCATCAGCCCTCTACATACACCAAAATGTAGGCTCCCATGTCATGGTCTAGAAGGCAGTCCCTCTCATGCAAGACTACTTGTCAGATGATCAATCTGTCTGGCTGGAGTAGTTTTCAGAACAGAAGGCTCTCTGCTTGAATAGGATGTCTGTAGAGTGGACTTTGGTTAGTAGGAATGTTGTATTAGGCCGTTCTTATATTGCTATAAAGGAATACCTGAAACTGGGGAATTTATAAAGAAAATCAACTTAATTCACTCACAGTTCTGCAGGCTGTACAAGAAGCATGGTGCTGGCATCTGCTCAGCTTCTAGGAAGGCCTCAGAAAGCTTACAATCATGGCAGAAGGCGAAGGGGGAGCAGGCATGTCACATGGCCAAAGCAGGAGCACACGTGAGTGGGGTGGGAGGTGCCCCACACTTTTACATAATCAGATCTCTTAAGAGCTCACTCACTCTGGTGAAGACAGCACCAAGCCACCGGGATTCGTCCCCATGGGCCAAACACCCCCCACCTGGCCCCACTCTAGCAATGGGGATTACATTGTAACATGAGATTTGGGTAGAGACAAATATCCAAACTGTGTCAGATGTCTTCCTGATCAAGGTTTACTAAGCCAGATTTGGAGTGTGTCTGGGGAAAACATGAGCTGCATACACATCTATGGTTATTTTTCTGAAGAGGTTTGTTTTCAGGAGGTTTAATATTTATACATTTCCTTCAAGGGGGTAGGCATGCAGGAAGAGAGCCAGGTTGGTGGTAAAGGGAATGGTTACATTCTTGTGAGCCTTTAGTTAATGCCCAGAAAATCTACATCTTATATAAGATAAGGGGAATGTTTCCAGAGAAAAAACATGAGTAAAAGAAGAATCAATTATACAGACATCTCTGGGTAGGGGAGGAATGATTGCTCTCTTGGTTCTGCACCTGGGAATGTATGCTTGTAATCGACATTATCAGCCTGGAATGAAACAGACTTTCATTTTAGGAGCTAGACTTAGATTGTAGACCTAAAGTTACATTTGGCATGTCCTTGTTTATGGGAGGCCAGCACAAACAATAATTTACTTATGAATGAATGATCTGTGGGGGTGGTCCTTCATAGAGAGATGCCTGAGGACTTACCCTTCTGTGGGGATCTGGCTAATGCAAGATGCTACTAACAGCTACTTGGAAGGGGGTTCTGCCTGGTTAACCTCTTTTTGCACAAGGAGCATGGGAATGCTGAGATCTTTTCATTTTCCTTTAGACTTGTAGCTTCTACCTACCTCGTTCTACTGTCTGGTCCTCAGAAGAAAATATCTAATCCATTATCTAATTGGTCCTATGGGAGGTAAGGGTGGAATTGTTTAAAGTGGATGTCTGGGGAGGCTAAAGGACTTATGAAACAAGCTACAAGTGGAATTGGGGTGAGAACCCAAGTGTCTTAATTTCCCAGGTCAGTTCTCTTTCCATCATTCTGTATTTCATAATCCTTGACAATTATTGTTGAATACTTACTGTGTGTGCCTGGAATACTGGGTGGGTGTTGGAGTCATAGGAGACCATGACCCTCTCTGCAGGGAGTTATCCGTTCAGCTCAGGGGATGCTCCTTGTGGAATACACATACACACACACTCACATACACACACACACACACACACACACACACACACACACACACGATTCAAAGCACTTGAATCCTGGCCTCATCTTCACCCAGGAAGGTCAGCCCGGAAAACCATGCTCATCCTTGCTTTCAGCTGCTCCCTCCAGCACAAGCTGACAGGCAGGGAGGAAGGGAAGCCCAAGAAGGGAAGAGCCTGAACTCAAAAGGAAGAAGAAAGGCCGGAAGAAGAGTTTGAAAATGACAGCCGCCAACTTTGGCTTGGAAAGAAGGTCCAGAGCCCACGGGGGTGTGTCAGGGAGGGAGCAGGTAGAGCCGATCATGCTCACTAAGTGCCAAAGACAGTGGGGATGTAGGGAAGCTGGGCCTGAGACCCAGAACTGCAAACTGGAAATGCCAGGGCCACACTCAAGCAAGGCAGGCCCCAGTCATTTCCAAGGACCTGGACTTCTGGGCCAGCCTTCACCACTACCAGAGATGTGTTTTCATCTTTCTTAGAGGGAAGGTGTTCTGATTCCAGCGCCCTGCTGAGTCCAGCACCAACAGTAGTGTCTAGTAATCCAGCTGCATTCCCCGCCCCGCCCCCCACCCCCAGGATGGTAGTACTTACACAGCTGAGTCATTTAGGCACAGAGAGACCCAAGCCCTACTCTCTGAAGCTTGTGGATGCAAACGCTGACATCCTCCCAGATGCTCAGAAGTAGAACATGTAGGGACTTAGTGGTCCAAACAGCATTTACAGCCCAGCCTACCTTCTTTCACGGGAAGGGAGCTGGGAAAGGGAGCCGTGGCGTCTCCGAAGGCTTTGGCTTTGGATGTCTGACTGTCAAGGAGCTGAAGCGCTCGTGTCAGAATCCAGGTCTACCAGTGTGGATCTGGAGAAAGTCAGCTCCAAAGGGGAGGAAGCAATATTCTTAAGTAACAGTTCTTAATAAGGATTCCCAGAGAGTTGAGACATGGAAGATAGATAGGGCTCTAGTTCTGTCTCTGCCATGGACAGCTGTATGGCCTTGGGAAGTCACTACACCTCTCTGAACTTTGGTTATGTTAGCTCTCACATGAGACATGACCTGCTCCACCTCCTTTGAAGGTGGTTGGGATCTGACATATATGAAAGTGCTTTGAAAAAGTTTAAATGAGGGCTACCCTCTTTGGGTCCCCTCCCTTTGTATGGGAGCTCTGGTTTCACTCTATTTTCACTCTATTAAATCTTGCAGCTGCACTCTTTTCTGGTCTGTGTTTGTTATGGCTCGAGTTGAGCTTTCGCTTGCCGTCTACCACTGCTGTTTGCCGCCGTCGCAGACCTGCCACTGACTTCCATCCCTCCAGATCCAGCAGGGTGTCCACTGTGCTCCTGGTCCAGCGAGGCACCCATTGCCACTCCCTATCGGGCTAAAGGCTTGCCATGGTTCCTGCATGGCTAAATGCCTGGGTTCATCCTAATCGAGCTGAATACTAGTCACTGGATTCCACAGTTTTCTTCCCTAACCCACGGCTTCTAATAGAGCTATAACACTCACTGTGTGGCCCAAGATTCCATTCCTTGGAATCCGTGAGGCCAAGAACCCCAGATCAGAGAACACGAGGCTTGCCACCACATTGGAAGTGGCCCGCCGCCATTTTGGAAGTGGCCCGCCACCATCTTGGGAGCTCTGGGAGCAAGGACCCCCAGTAACATTCTGGTGACCACATTTTGGTGACCACTGAGGGACCTCCAAAGTGGTAAGTAATATTGGAGCACTTTCACTTGCTATTCTATCCTATCCTTCCTTCGAACTGGAGGAAAATACCGGGCACCTGTTGGCCAGTTAAAAACAATTAGCATGGCCACCGGACTTAAGACTCAGGTGTGAGGCTATCTGGGGAAGGGCTTTCTAACAACCCCCAACCCTTCTGGGTTAGGAATGTTGGTCTGCCTGGAGCCAGCTTCCACTTTCAATTTTCTTGGGGAAGCCGAGGGCCGACTAGAGGCAGAAAGCTGTTGTCCTGAACTCCTGGCAGTAGCCGGTTGAGATCATGGTGCAACCAGAAGTCCCTACTCAACAGTCTCTCATGCATGTGCCCATACCTTTCCTTCTGACCCATATCTCCTGGGTCCCGACCACAACTTCCTTGAAAGTGTAGCCCCAAAATTCTCCTTACCTCTTAATCTGCTTCCTCTGATCCCTGTCTCCTAGGTACTAATGGTTCAGACTTTCATTTCCTTTAGCAAGCTGTATCTCCAAAGGGATCTAAGGAAGCTCGAAGCTGTGTCCTTAGGCACCTAGGCTATAACTCAGGGAGTCTTATCCCTGGTGTACCTCCTGATGTAGGTATACAGCTCTCGACATGGGCAGTTATGTGGGACCCATTCCCCACTACCCTTGCCAAGGGCCCAAGTTTGTAATGGCAGAGAGAGAGAGAGAGAGAGAGATGGAGAGAGACAGAGACGGAGAGAGAGAGATGGAGAGAGACAGAGACGGAGAGAGAGAGATGGAGAGAGAGACAAAGAGGGAGTCAAAGAGAAAAAGAAAAAAATAGTAAAAAAAAAAAAAAAAAGTGTGCCCTATTCCTTTAAAAGCCAGGGTAAGTTTAAAACCTGTAATTGATAATCAAAGATCTTGTCTGTGACCCTATAACACTCCAATACCACTTTGTTGTCAGTATAAATAAGGGCATAGCCCAAAAGCACTGAGGCCACTGACAACCCGTAGCTTACCTATCAAAAATCCTTAACCCAGTAACCTGCGGATGGGCCAAATGCATTCAGTCGGTAGCAGCACCTGCTTTGCTAAAAGTAGAAAAGTAACTTTTAGAGGAAACCTTGTTGTGAGCACACCTTACCAGTTCAGAATTATTCTAAGTCAAAGAAGGAAAAGGTAGCTTACTAACTCAAAATCTGGAAGTATGGGGCTATTCTGTTAGAAAAGGGTAATGTAACTCCAACCACTGATAATTCCCTTAACCCAGCAGATTTCCTAACAGGGAATTTAAATCTTAATTACCATACAAAGGTCTGACCAGACCTAGGATCGATGGTTCCTCCCAGGTGATTGAGAAAAAAACCACAATGGGTATTCAGTGATTGATACGGAGACTCCTGTGGAAGCAGTTAGAAAATTGCCTAATAATTGGTCTCCTCAAACATGCGAGCTGTTTGCACTCAGCCAAGCCTTAAAGTACTTACAGAATCAAAAGACTATCTCAATCCTGACTCAAAAGGTTAGCTACACCCTTTCTGAGATGAATTTGCATAAGAACTCTTGTTTATGGGAATGCATCTTGATGGGGCAGCTGGGTTGTTATGAAATACTCAGGAACCCAGACCAGCTCTAGGACTCACCCCTTAGCGCAAAGGCAATGTTGGGCACGCTGGTAAAGGACCACTAGAATCCAGCAGCCTGGACCCCTTTCTTTGTGGTCAAGAGAGGCGGGAAAATGGGTGCAGGACTGCTACATTGGTGAGCATAACTAATCCGATAAGCAGAGGTCCCTGGGTGGTTACGCACCCTGGAAAGGAAAATCATTAGGACCATAGAGGATGCTCTAGGACTAATGCTCGTCGGAAAATGACTACAGGGTGCTGGCATCCCTATGTTCTTTTTTCAGATGGGAAATGTTCCCCCCAAGGCAAAACGCCCCTAAGATGTATTCTGGAGAATTGGGACCAATTTGACCCTCAGACGCTAAGAAAGAAAGTACTTACGTTCTTCTGCAGTACCGCCTGACCATGATACCCTCTTCAAGAGGGAGAAACCTGGCCTCCTGAGGGGAGTATAAATTATAACACCATCTTACAGCTAGACCTCCTTTGTAGGAAAAAAGGCAAATGTAGTGAAGTGCTGTATGTACAAACTTTCTTTTCGTTAAGAGACAACTCGCAATTATGTAAAAGTGTGATTCATGCCCTACAGGAGGCCCTCAGAGTCTACCTCCCTACCCCAGCGTCCCCTGACTTCTTCCCGAACTAATAAGGACTCCCCTTCAACCCAAACGGTCCAAAAGGAGATAGACAAAGGGGTAAACAATGAACCAAAGAGTGCCAATATTCCCCGATTATGCCCCATCCAAGCAGTGGGAGGAGGAGAATTCGGCCCAGCCAGAGTGCAAGTACCTTTTCTCTCTCAGACTTAAAGCAAATTAAAATAGACCTAGGTAAGTTCTCAGATAACCCTGATGGCTATGTTNTCGGTAGCAGCACCTGCTTTGTTAAAAGTAGAAAAGTAACTTTTAGAGGAAACCTTGTTGTGAGCACACCTTACCAGTTCAGAATTATTCTAAGTCAAAGAAGGAAAAAGGTAGCTTACTAACTCAAAAATCTGGAAGTATGGGGCTATTCTGTTAGAAAAGGGTAATGTAACTCCAACCACTGATAATTCCCTTAACCCAGCAGATTTCCTAACAGGGAATTTAAATCTTAATTACCATACAAAGGTCTGACCAGACCTAGGATCGATGGTTCCTCCCAGGTGATTGAGAAAAAAACCACAATGGGTATTCAGTGATTGATACGGAGACTCCTGTGGAAGCAGTTAGAAAAATTGCCTAATAATTGGTCTCCTCAAACATGCGAGCTGTTTGCACTCAGCCAAGCCTTAAAGTACTTACAGAATCAAAAGACTATCTCAATCCTGACTCAAAAGGTTAGCTACACCCTTTCTGAGATGAATTTGCATAAGAACTCTTGTTTATGGGAATGCATCTTGATGGGGCAGCTGGGTTGTTATGAAATACTCAGGAACCCAGACCAGCTCTAGGACTCACCCCTTAGCGCAAAGGCAATGTTGGGCACGCTGGTAAAGGACCACTAGAATCCAGCAGCCTGGACCCCTTTCTTTGTGGTCAAGAGAGGCGGGAAAATGGGTGCAGGACTGCTACATTGGTGAGCATAACTAATCCGATAAGCAGAGGTCCCTGGGTGGTTACGCACCCTGGAAAGGAAAATCATTAGGACCATAGAGGATGCTCTAGGACTAATGCTCGTCGGAAAATGACTACAGGGTGCTGGCATCCCTATGTTCTTTTTTCAGATGGGAAATGTTCCCCCCAAGGCAAAAACGCCCCTAAGATGTATTCTGGAGAATTGGGACCAATTTGACCCTCAGACGCTAAGAAAGAAAGTACTTACGTTCTTCTGCAGTACCGCCTGACCATGATACCCTCTTCAAGAGGGAGAAACCTGGCCTCCTGAGGGGAGTATAAATTATAACACCATCTTACAGCTAGACCTCCTTTGTAGGAAAAAAGGCAAATGTAGTGAAGTGCTGTATGTACAAACTTTCTTTTCGTTAAGAGACAACTCGCAATTATGTAAAAAGTGTGATTCATGCCCTACAGGAGGCCCTCAGAGTCTACCTCCCTACCCCAGCGTCCCCCTGACTTCTTCCCGAACTAATAAGGACTCCCCTTCAACCCAAACGGTCCAAAAGGAGATAGACAAAGGGATAAACAATGAACCAAAGAGTGCCAATATTCCCCAATTATGCCCCCTCCAAGCAGTGGGAGGAGGAGAATTCGGCCCAGCCAGAGTGCAAGTACCTTTTTCTCTCTCAGACTTAAAGCAAATTAAAATAGACCTAGGTAAGTTCTCAGATAACCCTGATGGCTATGTTGATGTCTTACAAGGGTTAGGACAATCCTTTGATCTGACATGAAGGGATATAATGTTACTGCTAGATCAGACACTAACCCCAAATGAGAGAAGTGCTGCCCTAACTGCAGCCTGAGACTTTGGCGATCTCTGGTATCTCAGTCAGGTCAATGATAGGATGACCACAGAGGAAAGAGAACAATTCCCCACAGGCCAGCAGGCAGTTCCCAGTGTAGACCCTCACTGGGACATAGAATCAGAACATGGAGATTGGTGCCACAGACATTTGCTAACTTGCGTGCTTGAAGGACTAAGGAAAACTAGGAAGAAGCCTATGAATTATTCAATGATGTCCACTATAACACAGGGAAGGGAAGAAAGTCCTACTGCCTTTCTGGAGACACTAAGGGAGGCATTGAGGAAGCATACCTCCCTGTCACCTGACTCTGTTGAAGGCCAATTAATCTTAAAGGATAAGTTTATCACTCAGTCAGCTGCAGACATTAGAAAAAAACTTCAAAAGTCCGCTTTAGGCCCGGAACAAAATTTAGAAACCCTATTGAACTTGGCAACCTTGGTTTTTTATAATAGAGATGAGGAGGAGCAGGCAGAACGAGACAAACGGGATAAAAAAAGGCCACCGCTTTAGTCATGGCCCTCAGGCAAGTGGACTTTGGAGGCTCTGGAAAAGGGAAAAGCTGGGCAAATCGAATGCCCAGTAGGACTTGTTTCCAGTGCAGTCTACAAGGACACTTCAAAAAAGATTGTCCAAGTAGAAGTAATCCTCCCCCTCGTCCATGCCCCTTATGTCAAGGGAATCACTGGAAGGCCACTGCCCCAGGGCATGAAGGTCCTCTGAGTCAGAAGCCACTAACCAGATGATCCAGCAGCAGGACTGAGGGTGCCTGGGGCAAGCGCCAGCCCATGCCATCACCCTCACAGAGCCCCGGGTATGCCTGACCATTGAGGGCCAGAAGGTTAACTGTCTCCTGGACACTGATGCAGCCTTCTCAGTCTTACTCTCCTGTCCCAGACAACTGTCCTCCAGATCTGTCACTATCCAAGTGGTCCTAGGACAGCCAGTCACTAGATACTTCTCCCAGCCACTAAGTTGTGACTGGGGAGCTTTACTCTTTTCACATGCTTTTCTAATTATGCCTGAAAGTCCCACTCCCTTGTTGGGGAGAGACATTCTAGCAAAAGCAGGGGCCATAATACACCTGACCATAGGAGAAGGAACACCCGTTTGTTGTCCCCTGCTTGAGGAAGGAATTAATCCTGAAGTCTGGACAACAGGAGGACAATATGGATGAGCAAAGAATGTCTGTCCTGTTCAAGTTAAACTAAAGGATTCCGCCACCTTTCCCTACCAAAGGCAGTAGCCGCTCATACCCGAGGCCCAACAAGGACTCCAAAAGATTGTTAAGGACCTAAAAGCCCAAGACCTAGTAAAACCATGCAATAGCCCCTGCAATACTCCAATACTCCAATTTTAGGAGTACAGAAACCCAACGGACAGTGGAGGTTAGTGCAAGATCTCAGGATTATCAATGAGGCTGTTGCTCCTCTATACCCGACTGTACCTAACCCTTATACTCTGCTTTCCCAAATACCAGAGGAAGCAGAGTGGTTTACAGTCCTGGACCTTAAGGATGCCTTTTCTGCATCCCTGTACATCCTGACTCTCAATTCTTGTTTGCCTTTGAAGATCCTTCAAACCCAACATCTCAACTCACCTGGACTGTTTTACCCCAAGGGTTCAGGAATAGCCTTCATCTATTTGGCTAGGCATTAGCCCAAGACTTGAGCCAGTTCTCATACCTGGACACTCTTGTCCTTCGGTACGTGGATGATTTACTTTTAGCTGCCTGTTCAGAAACCTTGTGCCATCAAGCCACCCAAATGTTCTTAAATTTCCTCGCTACCTGTGGCTGTAAGGTTTCCAAACCAAAGGCTCAGCTTTGCTCACAGAAGGTTAAATACTTAGGGCTGGCCAGGCATGGTGGCTCATGCCTGTAATCCCAGCACTTTGGGAGGCCGAGGCAGGCGGATCACTAGGTCAGGATCGAGACCATCCTGGCTAACACGGTGAAACCCCATCTCTACTAAAAATACATAGCCAGAGTGGTAGCGGGCACCTGTAGTCCCAGCTACTCAGGAGACTGAGGCAGGAGAACGGCGTGAACCCAGGAGGCGGAGCTTGCAGTGAGCCGAGATCGCACCACTGCACTCTATCCAGCCTGGGCGACAGAGCGAGACTGTCTCAAAAAACAAACAAACAAACAAAAAATACTTAGGGCTAAAATTATCCAAAGGCACTAGGGCCCTCAGTGAGGAACGTATCCAGCCTATACTGGCTTATACTCATTCCAAAACCCTAAAGCAACTAAGAGCGTTCCTTGGCATAACAGATTTCTGCCAAATATGGATTCCCAGGTACAGCAAAATAACCAGACCATTATGTACACTAATTAAGGAAACTCAGAAAGCCAATACTCATTTAGTAAGATGGACACCTGAAGCAGAAGCAGCTTTCTAGGCCTTAAAGAGGGCCCTAACCCAAGCCCCAATGTTAAGCTTGCCAATGGAGCAAGACTTTTCTTTTATGTCACAGAAAAAACAGGAATAGCTCTAGGAGTCCGTACACAGGTCTGAGGGATGAGCTTGCAACCCGTGGCATACCTGAGTAAGGAAATTGATGTACTGGGAAAGGGTTGGCCTCATTGTTTACCGGTAGTGGCAGCAGTAGCAGTCTTAGTATCTGAAGCAGTTAAGATAATACAGGGAAGAGATCTTACTTTGTGCACATCTCACGATGTGAATGGCGTACTCAGTGCTAAAGGAGACTTGTGCCTATCCGACAACCATTTACTTAAATATCAGGCTCTATTACTTGAAGGGCCAGTGCTGTGACTGTGCACTTGTGCAACTCTTAACCCAGCCACATTTCTTCCAGACAATGAAGAAATGATAGAACATAATTGTCAACAAGTAATTGCTCAAACCTACACCACTCGAGGGGACCTTTTAGAGGTTCCTTTGACTGATCCCGACCTCAGCTTGTATACTGATGGAAGTTCCTTTGTACAAAAAAGACTGCGAAAGGCGGGGTATGCAGTAGTCCTTCAAAATCGAAGAGCTTTAGACTTGCTAACTGCCGAAAGAGGGGAACCTTTTATTTTAGGAGAAGGATGCTGTTATTATGTTAATTAATCCGGAATTGTCACCGAGAAAGTTAAGGAAATTCGAGATCAAATACAACCTAGAGCAGAGGAGCTTAAAAAACACTGGACCCTGGGGCCTCCTCCACCAATGGATGCCCTGAATTCTCCCCTTTTAGGACCTCTAGCAGCTATAATACTGCTACTCCTCTTTGGNAAGAAATGATAGAACATAATTGTCAACAAGTAATTGCTCAAACCTACACCACTCGAGGGGACCTTTTAGAGGTTCCTTTGACTGATCCCGACCTCAGCTTGTATACTGATGGAAGTTCCTTTGTACAAAAAAGACTGCGAAAGGCGGGGTATGCAGTAGTCCTTCAAAATCGAAGAGCTTTAGACTTGCTAACTGCCGAAAGAGGGGAACCTTTTATTTTAGGAGAAGGATGCTGTTATTATGTTAATTAATCCGGAATTGTCACCGAGAAAGTTAAGGAAATTCGAGATCAAATACAACCTAGAGCAGAGGAGCTTAAAAAACACTGGACCCTGGGGCCTCCTCCACCAATGGATGCCCTGAATTCTCCCCTTTTTAGGACCTCTAGCAGCTATAATACTGCTACTCCTCTTTGGACCTTGTATCTTTAACCTCCTTGTTAAGTTTGTCTCTTCCAGAATCAAAGCTGTAAAACTATAAATGGTTCTTCAAATGGAGCCCCAGATGCAGTCTATGACTAAGATCTACCACGGACCCCTGGACTGGCCTGCTAGCCCATGCTCCGATGTTAATGACATCAAAAGCACCCCTCCTGAGGAAATCTCAACTGCACAACCCCTACTACTCCCCAATTCAGCAGGAAGCAGTTAGAGCGATCGTCGGGCAACCTCCCCAACAGCACTTGAGTTTTCCTGTTGAGAAGAGGGGACCGAGAGACAGAACTAGCTGGATTTCCTAGGCTGACTAAGAATCCCTAAGCCTAGCTGGGAAGCTAACTGCTTCCACCTTTAAACATGGGGCTTGCAACTTAGCTCACACCCAACCAATCGGATAGCAAAGAGAGCTCACTAAAATGCGAATTAGGCAAAAACAGGAGGTAAAGAAATAGCCAATCATCTATTGCCTGAGAGCACAGCAGGAGGGACAAGGATCGGGATATAAACCCAGGCATTCGCGCAGGCAGCAGTAACCCACTTTGGGTCCCCTCCCTTTGTATGGGAGCTCTGTTTTCACTCTATTTCACTCTATTAAATCTTGCAACTGCAAACACACACACACACACACAAAGAAAAAATTAAATGGAAGGATGTTTTCTTATTCCAAATGAATGTTCTAGAAGGATATCAGGCAAGGTCTTGCAATGAGGAATATTTTCTGTTTTCCAGAGAATGTGCTTGTTTAAATATAGCTGTGTGAAAGCAGGCTCTGGAACATAGGACCTCGGCCTTCTACTGTGCCTGTCTCTTGGTAGGATGAATGAAGCTTGTGAAATACAGCTGGGGATTTTTAGGGGGAGTCTGACCACTCCAAGGAACCTGCTGGAGTCACAGCAGAGATTCTAGGATGCTGTGCAAATACCAGTGGAGCTCCTGTACCGACGAGTGCTGAGTGTCGGGGTGTTAAAAGGCAAAGGCCCTGCCCGGGAAGATCTTGGAGTGCGATGGATGTGGCAGAGGGTCTCAGAAAGCAACACACGGTAAGTGCCAAAGCAGAGGCTTATGCCGATTGCTAAGTGTGTACAGAGGAGATTAATCAACACTAGAGAAACCAGGGAAGGCTTCAAAGAAGAGGAGCCAAGTGGCCTATACAGATGCCAATGGTGGTGACAGACTCATCTGAGCCAAAACCAGGGCAGAGAATTCCTATTTGAGATCATGGGAAGAAGTTGGGTCTAGGAAGCTGCAAGCCAAAGGAGCCACAGGAGGAAAGTTCTGCAGAAGCGCAAGCAGATCACCAGCCAGTGGAACAGGGGCCAGAGATTGCAGTCAGTATCCCTGAGTCTAGAGCTGGGACCACGTGAGAATGGAGCCCATCTACAAACAGCTCGGGAAATCCAAAGCTTCTAGGTTGACCCATCTATCTATGGCCTGCATTTTTTCCTCAGTTTCACAGCCACCTGGTGTAGGGCACATGGAATGATCCTCCTGACTTAAAGGACCAGGTTCAGCACAGACAGTGAATAGAAATTCCAAAAATAGAGATGGGAGATGATGGGTGGGAAGCTAGGGGCTGAAATGCCAGTGAAGGCCCCTGTGTGCTGACAGGCCCAGCATGGGATGGTAGAGGCCACCATCAGAATCAGGGAAGGCTACGAAGTCCGGTGTGATTTTATTTGGTGAAGGTGGGGGTTAAAATGAAAGGCAAGGATGGAAAGTCAGGGAAGGCTGGCGCTTAATGCACACCCAGAAATCTGGAGTTTATTCTGCAGGCAGTGAGGAGTCATTGGCTGGTTTTGAGAATATCTCATATGACTGATTATTCTGACAACAATGTGGGGAAACTCAGATGAAAAAGACCTCTTGGCAAGAGGAAATAGCAACCTTAACAAGAGCAGAGGTAGTAGAGAATAAAAGACAGATTTCAAAGAAATTCTGGAGGCAGAATCAATAATACCTAGTGATAGGTTGAAAATGGGAACTGGGCATGAAGAAAAAGCCCAAGGAGATTTTAAATTGCAAAAGCTCATGTTGAGGAAGATGGTGATATAAACAGGTAAACTATAGAACTCAAAATTGGAAATATGAAAAGCAGAGGATGTTTATGAGAAAAGATGATGAATTCAGTTGTAAATATGTTGAAATTGAGATATGTGTCGGGTCACCTGCGTGCCCGCATCCATCAGATATTTGGAAACACAGGTCTCCAGCAAAAGAGGGAGGTATATTGGAGATGAACAACAAAGTCATGGAAATAACTGATATTTAAAAGGAGAGAGTGTAAAATAAAAGAAGAAAAAGGCTTGAAAAGAAAACCATGAGACATGCACAAGCATACGTTCTCAGGAAGGAAAGAAGAATCAAGGAAGGAGGCAAAGAAGTTGTGGCTGCCAAAGGAGAAGGGAAAAACTGAGTGCTCTATTCCTGATACGGAGGGAGGCACTACAGAAACAGGGTCAAATCATTAGTCAGGTCTCTTTGATTGTAAGGGAGTGAAAATCCACTCCAACTAACATCAACGTCAAGTGGATTTACTGGCTTGAAATTCAACCAGTGTGGAATAGTGATATTGGCTGAAGCGGCACCTGTTGTTTTGCAGCCTTCCAATGTTGATGTCCCCTTCTCAACAGCATGCAGTTTTCCTTTTGAGGCATTTACTCTTCCCTAAGAGACGCAGTCTGGTGGGGCCCATCCCTAGCTAAGGATCAGGCTTGTGCCTCCAGCTGGGCCAATCTACAGGGTCTCTAGAACTGGAGTCTTGAACAGAATGAAATAACAAAGACAGAAGGGTAGCATCCTGCCTCTCAGGGTTCTGTCTGCATAAACTGTTCCACTGTGTGATTATTCTTATCTATCTTGAATCTTGGGCCTTACAGTGGCCTAGATTCCCACCTGTTCCCAAGCTTGGCTCTTCAGACTTCCATCATTTCTCTGAAAATCTGAAGTCCTTCAAATAAATTATCTTTGGCTGGAAATAACAAGGCTGCAGGCAACCAAGAAATGCTGACTGATAGATCAACCTTAGGGACACACTTCCACCTGACTTCCTTAGCCATTAGGACCTGGCTTCGGCAGCCTGAAGACCAGAGAAGAAGAATTCAGGGTCGAGCAATTGTGTGCTGTGGGGGTCTGTCCTGCAGACCCTGACTCAATGACAGATGAATAATGTATACTGATACAGATACTATGCTTATCAGTCCGGCTGAGAGTCCCAGCCACTTACAGACTCTAAGGAGACTGCTGTCAGCCATGGCCCCCGACTCACTGGCCCTCCTGGCATTTCTTCAGCACATATTAGATGGCAAATGTCTCAAATAAACACCATGAGAGGGTAATCAACCTGGTCACCTTCTCCCAGAGAGCACCATCCTGCCTGCAAATGATCAGAGATTAGTTTTAGAACCACATGAGTAAACAAGCTATTTTGATAGACTCCTCTACATTCCTATGTTAATTACCCTTGCTATAGCTTAAAGAGGATTAGGCTGCCTTCAGCCATACTATCTGAAGCTATGCAAAAATCTTTTGGTCTTCCAAGAAACTTTTATGTTTTATTTTATAATTTTCTCCACCATCCTGACTGAACCCCTACAGTGTACATTGCTTGACAGTCACTGAGGCCTGGGAGGTGGCATCAAGTAAAAGGACAGTGGCCCTTACTCCTTAATTTGACAAAGTGGAGGAAGGAGCCATTCCCCTAAAGATGGGTAGATAAAACTGTACCTGTGAAGCCGGAACATCTCACCAAGACGTAGATTGCTTCCATGTTGCTGGGGCTGGTCCCTTGTTGAGGCTGATGCTGCTGGTGCCTGGTCCTCATTTCGGTAGCAAAGCCCTTGGAGGCATAAATAGGGAGATTGTGTAGGCTGAAGAGGGGGGCATTTAGGCAGTTTAGAACATCTTGGGTAATCCAAACAGCTGTTTCAGTAGCATTACTGGGGTGAAAGCCCAGTGACAGTGAGCTGAGGGAGTTGGAGGGAGACAGGGCAGATGATGAGTGGTGGAGCTCCTGAGAGCGCAGCAACACCTGCCCTCCTTGGGGTGTCACAAGGATGCCTTTCTCAGGGGATTTCTCGGTAAATACATGCCAGTGTTAGCAGGAGGAGGACAGGTGTGTGGAAGCCTATCCCACTCACCCCTGCCCAGTCTTGCCTTCTGCTCCTCCCAGCACTTGCCATGCCGAGCCTCATGGGCTTCAGGTGGCGTGGCCCCTCAACTCGCCCTCTCCTTTGCCCATTGGGTGCTCTTGGCCTCTTAGGGGCTGTCCACACTTTTCTCCTCTCTCTTTCTCCAACCTGTGCAATGTTTTCTCATCTTTCCTGTCACCTCTGAGAACTGTTTGAGGTAAAATAGAAGTCGGGGGCCAGGCGTGGTGGCTGACACCTGTAATCCCAGCACTTTGGGAGGCTGAGGCAGGTGGATCACTTGAGGTCAGGAGTTCAAGACCAGCCTGGCCAACATGGTGAAACCCTGTCTCTACTAAAAATATAAAAATTAGCTGGGTGTGGTGGTACACGCTTGTAATCCCAGGTAGGCTGAGGTGGGAGGATCACTTAAATCCGGGAGGCAGAGGTTGCAGTGGGCCAAGATCATGCCACTGCACTCCAGCTGGAGGAGACAGAGTGAGACTCCATCTCAAAAAATAAAAAAGATGGGACATGAGTTGGATTACGTCATTTCCCTGCTCAAAATCCTTCAGTGGCTCTCATGTTATCCCAGTAAAAGCCCAAATCCTCCCAGTGGCTCCCAGGGCCTTCCATGACCTGGCCACCCACTCCTCTCAGTTGTCCTCTTCCACCCTCCACCTCACTCTCAACACTGGGGCCACAGAAGATTCCTCACTTTTCCTCAGACACACTACACAGACTCCCGACTTTGGTTCCTTACACTTTAGTACATAGTTGTTTCCATCTCTTTCTTCACATCTTTGCATGAAAGTCACCCTCTCCACATAAAATCTTGACCATGCATGTTTGCAGCAGCACTGTTCACAAGGGCCAAAAGGTGGAAGCAACTCAAGTGTCCATCAACAGGTGAATGGATACACAAAATGTGGTCTATCCGTACGATGAAATGCTATATGGCCATATAAAGGAATGAAGTCCTGATGCACACTACAACATACATGAACCTTGAAAACATTATGTTAAGTTACAGAAGCCAGACACAAAGCACCACATATTGCAGAATTCCATTTATATGAAATGTCCAGAATTGACAGATCTACAGACACAGACAATGGATGAGTGGTTGCCTAGGGCTGGAGGGAGGGAGGAATGGGGAGTGACAGCTAATGGGTAGAGAGTTTTTTTCAGGGTGATGAGAATGTTCTACAATTGATTGAGGTAATGGTTGCATAAATCTATGAGTATACTAAAAAACATTTAGCTGTATACTTTAAACAGGTGAATGGTGTATACTATGGTTCAAATATCCCCTCCAAAACTTATTTCGCAATTTAAAATGTAATTGCCATTGTGATGGTATTAAGAGGTGGGTGGGAGCTTTGAGAGGTGATTAGATCATGAGGGCCCTGCATTCATGAATGAATTAATGCTGTTATTGCAAGACTGGGTTAGTGTTCCAAGGAGCCAGCTTCTGGTAAAAGGATAGGTTTAGCCCCCATTTTTTCTGTCCTGCATGCACACATGCTCACCATGTGGTATTGCAGCATGGAATATTGCTGCATGGAGCTTCTCACCAGAGGTCAGCACCATGCTGTTGGATGTTTCAGCCTCCAGAACTACAAGTCAAATAAGTCTCTTTTCTTTATAAATTATCCAGTCCATGGTACTCTCTGATAGCAGCAGAAAGTGAACTAAGGCAGTTTAGTATTACTCAGAGTTCTCTAGAGCTCAAAAATCAATAGAATATATACATACACATATATGAAGAGATTTATTATAGGAATTGACTACTCAATTATGGAGTCCAAGAAGTCCCATGATCTGCTGTCTGCTGTTAACAGCTAAAGACCCAGAAACGCTGATGGTGTAATTCAGTCCAGATGTGAAGGGCTGTGAATTAGGGAGCTAATAATGTGTATAAGTCCTGGCCTGAGTCCAAAACCCTGAGAACCAGGATCTCTGATGTCTCAGGGTCAGAGAAGATGGATGTCTCAGCTCAAACAGGAAGAAAATGTTCCTTTTCTCCACCTTTTTGTTCTTTCCAGGCCTTCAAAAGATGGGATGATGCCCACTTTGATGGGTGAGGGTGATCTTTACTGGATCTACCTATTCAAATGCTAATCCCTTTCAGAAACACCCTTACTGACACACCAGAAATAATGCTTTAACAGCTGTCCAGATACCCTTTGCCCAGTCAAGTTGACATGTAAAATTAATTAATTAATTAATCATCACTTTTTTTTTTTTAAATGGAGTCTCGCTCTGTCACCCAGGCTAGAGTGCAGTGGCACAATCTCCACTCACTGCAATCTCCACCTCCCCAGTTCAAACGATTCTCCTGCCTCAGCCTCCTGAGTAACTGGGATTACAGGTGTGCACCACCATGCCCGGCTAATTTTTGTATTTTTAGTAGAGACAGGGTTTCACCATATTGACCAGGCGGGTCTTGAACTTCTGACCTTGTGATCCACCTGCTGCGGCCTCCCAAAGTGTTAGGATTACAAGGTATGAGCCACCGGGCCCAGCCTCTTTTTCCAGTTTTTAGAGGCTTCCTACATTCCTTGGCTCATGACCCCTTCCATCTCTGAAGCCATCAATGGCTGGTTGAGCCTTTCCCATGCTGCATCTCTCTGACACCATCTCTTTGGCCTCTCTCTTCAATATTTCAGGATCTTTGTGATTATACTGGGTCCACCTGGATAATCTCCCTATTTTCCTTTCGACTGATTAGCAAACTTAATTCCATCTACAACCTTAATTCCTCCTTGCTATGTAACTAACATAGTCTTAGGTTCTGAAGATTAGGATGCAGACATCCTGGGGATGCCATTATTTTGTCTGCCAGTGTCCTGGGCCAAACTAGACCTCATCGCCACCATCAGCTGCAAGGGAGCTTGATAAATCAACTAGCTGGTGAAAGGTAGCAAGCTAGTCATGATTAGCTTAGACTAGTGATGTTTCGTCATCTGAATCTGTCACTGTTACTCAAATCAAATCAGGGTTTTACTAGCAACAAAAAGGTGTGAAGGAATGGCTTATTGGGTTGGCTGCTAACTGTTGACCGCAGAAAGGTATAGCTGACTTCTTGGTCTTCCCTAGTCACATGTCACATTTGTGTTTTGTACTGAGATGGGATGGAAATTGCTCATGTGAATGTTCTCAGCCTGGGCCCACACCCTGAGCAATCCAGAGGACTCTAGCTTTGCCAGCCAGAGTTCTCATTCTCTCCCCTTCTCCTGACCCCCAGCTCTTCAAAGGAAAAACCTACTCAAACAATATGGTTTTCTTGGTTTTTTGTAAAGGGCAAAAAGGAGCAAATTATAGAGATGAGGGAGTTAGGGAAGAAATTATGTCAATGTATATAATAAAAATCATATAGAATGAGGGGGAAAGAGAATAAGAATAGAATTAGGAAGGTTTGGAGGTAATGGGGGAGTTTTCCCAAGGGTTTTGAAACTGCTTTCGGTTGCACAGTTAACTGTGACTCCACTCTGGAACTCAACCAAATTGTAGATTCAACATAAATTATTACAAGTAACTGGCCCACTCCATCCCCTTCCTCAAGTTAGCCCTGAGGCTAACTTGCTGGTCAGTGGTGCTAGTCAGTGCCTGGCAAATAGCAAACACTGGCATCAGAGTCTCATCTGTAAAATAAGTATTTTGACAAGAAGATCTCGAAGTTCCCACCCTGCTCTGATCATTTACAGTCCTGTGATTACTATGTGAAGTGCAGGTCAAACTACTTTTTGTATTTGGAAATTTAAGGTGTCAGAGATTCCAGAATTGGATGGCTGGAATTCTCAGAAAAACTAGCTCCCTAGAAATAAACTGGACTGATTTCTGAGTGCAGACTTCCAGGGATTTTACCACCTCCAACTTACAGTGGGGTTTACTTTCTTGTGTTCTAAAGATGGACTCAACATAAAGAACACATAATTTGGAACTCTAACACTCATAAGATCGCTTACCTCCTCTTGGCTTCAGTTTTCTCAAATGCAAATGGTCTCAGTAACACCCATCATGGGGTGTTTATGTGAGTATGAAAGATAACATATTGAGGGCACATGGCACACAGTAGGCACTCAATGAAGACTAGCTATTATTATGCCCACTAAGAAAGGAATTCTTGGCTGAGTACAGTGACTCAGGCCTGTAATCCCAGCACTTTCGGATGCTGAGGCGGGTGAATTACCTGAGGTCAGAAGTTCAAGACCAGCGTGGCCAACAGGCAAAACCCCATCTCTACTAAAAATACAAAAATTAGCCGGATGTGGTGGCATGCACCTGTAGTTCCAGCTACTTGAGAGGCTGAGGCAGGAGAATCGCTTGAACCCAGGAGGCAGAGGTTGCAGTGAGCCAAGATCATGCCACTGCACTCCAGCCTGGGTGACACAGCAAGACCCTGTATCAAAAAAAAAAAAAGAAAAAAGAAAAGAATTCTTTATTCCTCCACCCTCCCCGCAAAAAAATGAAACTCGATGGTCTGTGATCAAAGGGGAAAAATATAGCTGTCTTTAGGATAGTGACAACAACACAATTATCAAAAGCAACATCTTGAAATTTTTAATTAGAGATCTCAAAGCATTTCTTTTCTTTTCTGTTCTATACTTTGCACACCCAAGTTGGCTGGTCACCCCTGCATCTGATTACTAGCATACAGGGTCTATAGAACAGGACACCTACTAATTAGAAATACATGTTTGCATGTCCCCTTTCGAAATATGGTGTAAGATTCTCCTGATCTATATGACCAGGACCCTGTCAACTTCACACATGACTAGAGAAGCTGTTTCTGCAAATTCGTTGGCAAATTTGCATGATTCTTCGTTTCATCCCAAGATCCCTCAGCCCTACACTGTCCAATACAGTAGCCACTAGCATACATGAATTGAAATTAAGTGAAATGAAAAATTCATTATCTCAGTGGCATGTTACATTTCAGTTGCTGCATAGCTGTATGTGACTAGTGACTGCCACACTAAACACAGCATAGAACATTTCCACCATCACAGAAAGTTCTATTACACAGCACTGCCCCAGACTGCTTCACTTAGCTTTTAATAAAAATAAACCTTAAACAGAAATCAGTCTGGCAGCTGAAGTCCTGCACAGTCCTGATAAAAGGGCCATCTGCCACTCTGGCAAAGACCATTTTCCCAACAACCTATTGCATGGGAACAGAGCCAGCCTAGTGACCCACAGGTGGAAGAGATTTTGTGGAACCCATCTCCCTGGGCCCACAAGGGCTCCACTGGGAATTGCTTTTCAGTCCAAGTGAAGTGCTGGCAGCTTCTTGACTGATAGCTTAACTAGTCACTGTTCCCAGTTGGAGACTTAGAGAGTGATCTCTCAGATCCAGGCTTTAAAAGTCAGATCCAGGCTTTAAAAGGCCCCTTCAGCACTTAGTCCTGGAGCAATTAAGGGTTGCTGGCTTTCCTCGTAGCCTTCCCAGGCCACAGATAAGCTGATAGGCATGTCTTCACTACCTTTTCTGCCTGTCAAAACCTCCCCAGCTCTTCTTCACTTTCTCAAATGCCACCTTCTTTCAGGACCTCCCTGACTCCTTGTGATGCCCGTCTTAGCACTTTCTTTTCTTTTCTTTCTTTCTTTTTTTTTTTTTTGAGATGGAGTCTCACTCTGTCACCCATGCTGGCGTGCAGTGGCACAATCTCGGCTCACTGCAACCTCCGCCTCCCAGGTTCAAGAGATTCTCCTGCCTCAGCCTCCTGAGTAGCTGGGATTACAGGCACACACCACCACACCTGGCTAATTTTTGTATTTTTAGTAGAGATGGGGTTTCACCATGTTGGTCAGGCTGGTCTCAAACTCCTGACCTCGTGATCCGCCCATCTCAGCCTCTCAAAGTACTGGGATTACAGGCGGGAGCCACTGCACCCAACTGTCTTAGCACTTTCTTCGCAAATCTCCAAGAGTTCACATGGCAGATGTTAATTAGTGGAACTTGATTCTTGTAAACCCCACATGGTCCAGGTCCACGCTGAAACATTCCGTGGGAGGGCTCAGCCCCACACACTTGTCACAGAGAAACCCTGATGGTGGTCTCTGTGCCTGCCACTCGCCACAGCTCATTCAGCCATCTGCCTGGGCTCCCGCCTCGGGAGGGGCGCAGTGGGAACGACAGGCCCAGGCTGCCAAAGCTCAAACTTCCCTCTGCCCCTAACTTGCTGGGTGGCATTAGGAACATTATTTCACATCTCTGCAAAACGGAGACATAAATCGTATAAATATCCTGGAGTTGCTATAGGAAAGAAGCAAAATAACATACACAAAATGCCTGGCAAATAGTAAACAGTAAATCATAATTATTGCATTATCATTATCATTCTCAGCAACAGCCTAATTGTTCTGGGAAGTAGCTTCCTGGCTTCATTCATGCCCATATTCCTGCCTTTGACCTTCAGTTCCCTGGTCTCTGTAGTCATCTATCACACTAAGCATCTCCCAGCCCTGCTTGTCCTGGCCTCCTGCAGCCCCGCCGTGGGCACCTACCTGCCTCCCAGGTATGTGGGCCCCAAGACGCCAACTCCACTGGATAACTGTGTCTTCCTCAGGCGGAGGATGCTCAATAAGCTTCAGCTGGCTGGAATTGCTGTTCTCAGAAAAACTTGCTCCCTAGAAATATGCTGGACTGATTTCCGAGTGTAGGCTTCCAGGGATTCCACCACTTCCAGCTTAAATAGGGTGTGTTTACGAGAGGAAGGGAAAGGGTGTTGGAAAATCAAAGGAGAGAGCCTTCTGAGAGTATCACGTATCACTTGGAATAACAAAACAAAAGGCATAAGCCAATCCTAAGAGCTTTGACTAAAATGGCATTTTGGAAAAAAGAATTTGGGACCCATGAAAGCGTCAATGATCAAAGACCAATGGTTTACAATGCTGGCAAGTGTGCAGTGTCACAGGCATCCTTCTAATGACGGTCTTCCAAAATATGGAAAGAAACTTAACTATATTTACAAAAATGTTCCTATACTTCATACTAGAAAGACACTTCTAGAAATATAGCTCAATGATATCAGAGATATAGGTTAAACATTTAGATATAAGAATATTAGTGGCGGCGTTCGTTTATGAAAAGGAAAGCTTGGAAACAGTCTAAATAAATGCCCTGAAATGTGGAAATGCTTTTTGCAAGAGTAGAAATCTATTATTAACTCAGTGGAATAGATTAAAACATTGAAAATATTGGGTTTAAAAGGTTTAATGATGGGAAGATTAATACAATATAATGGGAAGTGAAATGAGCAGAATGTAAATTCCTTTTAGGGGTTAGTGGAAGATGGAGTTGTATTGAATGAGAGTCATTGACTTCTTAATGGAAGGTGGAAGATGGAGTTAGAGCACTGCGTTCACTGAGCATCTGGATGCTTGGACCCAGGGGCTTTTAAGGGATGCCTTGATTTGGGGTGGCAAGCTAGGACACACAGACAGCACAGAACAAGGAGCAGACAGGATATTCACTTCCCAGCTGCGTCATCTTGTCAGCATCAACTGTTCCCTGGCAAGACCAAAGGCAAGGGCAGGCGGTGGAGGGGGCTTGCTGCTGTACTCCACTTGTGTGACTCCCGGGCTTTCCTTTAGGATCTCATGCGGCTGCTCTTCACCTTGGCATTCACCATGTTCCGCTTCATGAATGGCTGACTCAGTGTCCCATGGATCACTTTAAGTAAAATTATATTTTCTTTGTTGTTATCAAAACTCCAATTTTGTTCAGGTATCTGCTCCCCTGCAGACCCAGCCCCAGCTCAGGAGGTAGGAGCTGGTCAGGATAAGCCCATCAGAGTTTAATCTTCCCTGGTAACAGTTATTGGTCTGGGGTAAGCACGTGACCTAAATGGAGGCGGAAGGGAAAGTCAGCGATGCACGTGTGGTGATGCGGGAAACTAGCCTGAGGATGAAACTAAGGCACAGTGAGGGGGTGAACGAACCCAGGACCTCAGTGGTCTCCCTGAGCTGCTGTCTTACAACACTTAACGGGCCACCGTCCTGTGGACTTTCACTTAGGTGAAGAACATCACTTTTCTCATTAACACAGTTTGTATTTTAAACTTCTTAACTGATAGCAGTGGGGAAGCCAGGAGGAATGACAGACTTGAAGTCATGGAATTACATTCTAGCCCTGATCTACCGCCAACTACCCATGACCTTGAGAAATCTCTTAACATCTCTGAGTCTCCAGTGAGTCTTCTGTGAAAGGGGAGTGTACATGCTCTCCTAGGTTCCTTTCAGTGCAAAGGTTCCATGACTCTTCATCTCTAAAACAGCAACTTACCAACATTTTCTAATTTCTTTACCAAAACAATATATTTGTACACAGAGCATACAAAACCCACTTGCCTTGATTTGAAACAAAAGCAAGCACCTATTGACCCAATTTTCAGCTCTGATATTCCCCCGGAGCTGCCCCTGGGTCCCTAGGCATCCTGGAAGGCATTCCATGCACCACTCTTATGCCTGCCTGCAAGCCTTCTGGCCTCTCCTGTGCTCTGGGGTTGTCTGAGACTCGCCCCCATCCTTTCAGCCACAGAACCCTCACATGAAGAGAAAATGGACAACTAACCCCACAGACTTCGCCATCAGGTGGAAGCTGGCATGTAAGGCCCTGACGTCTACTCTGGGCCTGCCTGAGCCTTACCAAGCTCCAACCTCACACTGTCCTGTGAGGAGGGATGCCTGGATCACTTCCAGGTTATTCATCCATGTTCTTTGCAGTCTAAAGTGAGTGTCATCTTTAACAGCTTAGCAGTGGCAAACACATTCACCTCTAATAATGAGGAGAAATGATTTGGGTGCATAATTCCATTTCACTATGCATTTCCATTCCTTTAAAAACTGCCTCCTTTGCCATGATCAGGTCTAAGCACCCTGTAGTGTGAAATGCCAACTCCAATTTCTAATTACAAAATTCATGCATGTTAGAATTGAGAAAATACAGATAATCACGAAGAAAGAAAAAGTAAGATCATTTATATTATCTTATTATCCAGAGATAAAAACAGGGGCCCTGGAGTATATTCTTCCAGCCATTCGTGTGTGTGTGTGTGTGTGTGTGTATGTGTGGTATGTATCTGAGTTTTAACTAAAAAAGGACCACCCCTTGTTAAGGAACAAAGCAAATTGCTGAAGTAAAAAGGTATATAAGGTATATATCTTTATCCCTTAATGGTGTAAAAAAAATGGTGATTATCTTTCCCAATACATAAACACCCACCTTCAGCATCATTTTCGTGACTTCAAAGTATTACACCCACACACAAATCACTTATTTAACCAAATTCCTAGTGTTAGACATCTAGATCCTTCCCATGTCTCCAAAAAGCATGGTGTTCCCTAAAGAAACATCACCAGACCATCCAAGTAAACCACTTGCTGTCTCCTGGTTGGATTCCTGAGCCTCCTTCATGGGTGATCCCCCTTGCTCCCTGCCACCAGCCCAACTTCAACGGGGACTTCTTTTGGTCACTCCCAACCTCACTTGTATCAGAACTTCTGGTGCCACAGCTGGTGTTGGCCAACTTCCAACTCGCCTCATGAACTTCCACCAGCTTTGTATGAAAAGTCAGTCTCAAGGATGCAGTGCTGTGTTGGTGGACAAGCTTCTATTAACCCAAACCCACTGAAAGGTCTAGAATGAGGGTCCAAAGGTCGGGGCTCTGCATCTCCTTTGCTCTTCCTCCAGGAGCAGGAGTCCTGCCCTAGAATCCGAGCTGTGACTGGCACCCAGCCTCCAGCATGCCAAGTGCCCCTGTGCAGCATGTTACTAAAGCCTTATAGTTACTAAAGTTACTATAACACCACAAGGTACGTTCATTATTATCTTCCTTTTACATGGAGGGAACCCAACACAGAGGGGATAGGTGACTTGTCACAGTCTAGTGGCTTGTAAGATCTGGAATTTATACTGAGGTCCATCTGACCCCATCTGCCTTTGCTTTATTAGATAATTAACCAGTATTACCTGCCAAGGCCTCCTCATGAGGCCCGCAGCCAGGTCGCACAGGAACAAACATGACCACTGACCTTCAAGCACATACCATTCCTCCTTCTTCCCATGTCTACCTTGCATGTGTTAGGATAATAGTGAAACTGCTATTAAAAAACAAAAGTCCTAAAGATGGACCAGGTGTGGTGACTTATGCCTGTAATCCCAGCACTTTGGGAGGTCAAGGCAAGAGGATTGCTTGAGGCCAGGAGTTCAAGACCAGCCTGGGTAACATATCAAGACTCTGTCTCTATTTAAAAAAAACAAAAAAACTAAGTCAGCTGGGTGCAGTGGCATGTGCCTACAGTCCTAGCAGCTCAGGAGGCTGAGACAGGAGGATCTCTTGAGCCCAGAAGTTCAAGATTACAGTGAGCTATGATCACTGCACTTCACACGGGTTGACAGAGTGAGACACTGCCTCAAAAAAAAAAAAAAAAAACCAAGCCCTAAAAACGCAATGGCTCTCTGCCACTGCATTGAATGGCTAAAATTGAAAAGGATTTGTGTTGGCAAGGATGTGGAGCAAATGGCACACCCACACATGCTGACAGGAATGTTTGGAAAACTGTATGGCAGTTTCTAATTAAGTTTAACATGCTTCTAAGCTGTGACCCAACAGTTCTACTCCCAGGTATCTATCCAAGAGAGATTTAAAAAAAATAAGTCAGGCCAGACGCAATGGCTCACACCTGTAATCCTGGCACTTTGGGAGACTGAGATGGGCGGATCACAAGGTCAGGAGTTCGAGACCAGCCTGGCCAATATGGTGAAATCCCATCTCTACTAAAAATACAAAAATTAGCCGGGCGTGGTGGCAGGCGCCTGTAGTCCCAGCTACTTGGAAGGCTAAAGCAGAAGAATCGCATGAACCCAGGAAGCGGAGGTTGCAGTGAGCCAAGATTGCGCCACTGCATTCCAGCCTGGGTGACAGAGCGAGACTCCGTTTCAAAAAAAAGAGAAAAAAATAGTCTACAAAAAGAATTGTTTAAAGCCTGCTTGTAGCCACTTTATTCATAATAGCCAAGAAGTAGAAACAATCCAAATGTCCATCAATAAGAGAATGGATAAACAATTTTTGGTATATTCTTACATTGGAATTTTACTCACCATAAACAAGAAAATTCCTGAAAACATTTAACAACATGGATCAGTCTCAAAAACATTACGTTGAATGAGAGAAGCCAGATACAGAAGAGTTCATACTGTATGGTTCCATTTATATGAAGTTCAAAAATAGGCGAAACTAAGTTGAGAGAAATCAGAACAGTGTTTACCTGGGGAGTGGGGACAGAGGTAGGGATGGCCTAGAAAGGGTAACGAGAGAACTTACAGGGAAGATGGGAGTATTTTATATAGTGTTTAGGCTGGTTGTTATAGGGGTGTATACTTTTACTAAAATCCACCAAACTGTACACTTAAGATTTGTGTATTTCACCATGTGTAAATGTTATCTCATTAACGTTAGCATTATAAAATGCAAGGACTCAAACAAGGGAGTTTATTTCTCTCCCACAAATCAGTCCAAGATGGATAGGTGAGCTCTACTACATAGAGTCATCTATGGTAGCAGATGGTTTTGCCATCTGATGGTTTTATCATCATCTGCACGGTCAAAGATGGGCCATCAAGGCCTGGCTCCAGTCAGTGCAAAGGAGAAAGAAGCTCAAGGGAGAAGCACTGAACAATGTTTCCTGCGCCATGCCTGGAAGTGCATACAGCTTCCTCCCATACAGTTGGGACTTGGTCACATGGCCACAGCTCTTCACAGGAAGGCTGGGAATTATAGCCCTACTATTGGAGAAAGATGAAATGGGTTTTGGTGAACAGCTGGCAGTGTCTGCCCCATTTGGTCTCCTGATGATTAGAAAACTCTTGGACCTGGCTGGGTACAGTGGCTCATACCTGTAATCCCAGCACTTTGGGAGGCCGAGGCGGGTGGATCACGAGGTCAGGAGTTCGAGACCAGCCTAACCAACATGATGAAACCCCGTCTCCACTAAAAATACAAAAATTAGCCAGGCATGGTGGCACATGCCTGTAATCCCAGTTACTCAGGAGGCTGAGGCAGAAGAATCGCTTGAACCCAGGAGGCGGAGGTTGCAGTGAGTGGAGATCGCGCCTCTGTACTCCAGCCTGGGTGACAGAGCGAGACTCCGTCTCAAAAAAGAAAACTCTTGGACCTGTGGCCTTCTCCTCGTTTTCTACTTCAGGACCCTGGCCAAGTTCTTTGCATAACAGAGGTGGCACCATGAACTTCAAACTAAAGCGCAGACCTTGCCAACCACACTGGTGGAATCCCTCATCACTGTAACTTATAAAACAGTGTTCCACCGGAAGAAACAATGGTGTTTGCAACTACGCGGCAAACACTTAGGTATAGTGCACCAATTATCACGAGTTCCCTGGGCAGACAGCAGGGCTTCTTCTCCATTGTTTAGACTGAAACAGGAGACAAAGGATGGGGGATGGACTGACCCACCTCAGGATCATGTTATGGTGAGTTCTGGTCTGGAGACAAGGCCATTTCTTAGAGTAGTGACACAAGTTGGACAATGCCAGCCCTAAGTTGAGTCAATTCTTTAATGTGATCAAACTTCCCATTCAATTAGGTTGCTATTGGGAGGTTCCAAGGAAAACAGGGTGGGGAGTGAGCGTTGTTTAACAACTGCCACAAATTAAGTCCAGGGAATTTCAGATAGAGTCCAGTTCTCACAACAAACCTGTAAAAAGTGGAGTCTTCATAGGGTGTACACCAAGAGTGAACTCCAGTGTAAACCATAGACTTTGGGTGATAACATAGTGCCAATGTAGGTACATTGATTGTAACATATGTACCACTCTGGTGGGGGATGTGGATAATGGAGGAGGCTTGTATGGATGGGGGCAAGAGGATAGGGGAACTCTCTGCACTTTCCTCTCACTTTTACAGTGAACCTAAGACTACTCTAAAAACAAAGTCTAAATAAACAGTTGGGCCTTCATCCATTTCAGAGAGAGGAAAACTGACACTTGCCCAGGATACTCTCAACTACTGTTTCCCCATTGGGTCAAAAGGGCCTGGGAGGCCACAGGCAGTGGCTCACACCTGTAATCCCTGCACTTTGGGAAGCCTAAGCAGGCAGACTGTTTGATCCCATGAGTTCGAGACCAGCTTAGGCAACATAGTAAGACCCCATCTCTACAAAAACAATGCAAAATTAGCTGGATGTGATGGTGCGTGGCTGTAGTCCCAGCTACCTCGGAGGCTAAGGCAAGAGGATCATTTGAGCCTGGGAGGTCAAGACTGCAGTGAGCTGTTTTCACTGTGCTCTAGCCTGGGCAAAAGAGCAAGAGACCCTGTCCGGAAAAAAAAACAAAAAACAAAAAAAAAACAGAGGCTTGGGAGTAGGAGTTAACTCAAGCCCTCCACACTTCTCTCTTCCAAGTCACCTCATTCAATTAGCAGGTGAGAAGAAAGCTGGCAGGCCAAGCTGGGAAGCCAAGAAAAGACTGTTTCTAGTTCCAGTGGATTTCAAGCCCTGTGCATCCTGTGGACTGAGGCTCCAAAGCTTCCAAAACTCAAAGCACCAGCCAAAGCCAGCAGGTAGGTGATCCCCTCAACACAGCTGACTCATCAAGCAAACTTCCGAATGTCCAGGCAGAGTCGGAGGCTGGGAGGAGAGTCTTTGCACATACTATTTTCCCTATGCCTGTATTTTACTCTTATTACTTTTGATTGATCCATCGATTGATTCTTCTTTTCTTTTTGAGATGGAGTCTCGCTCTGTCACCCAGGCTGGAGTTCAGTGGCACAATCTTGGCTCACTGCAACCTCCGCCTCCTGGGTTCAAGCAATTCTCTGTCTTGGCCTTCCGAATAGCTGGGATTACAGGCTCCTGTCACCACACCTGGCTAATTTTTGTATTTTTAGTAGAGATGGGGTTTCACCATCTTGACCAGGCTGGTCTCGAACTCCTGACCTCGTGATCCACCCGCCTCAGCCTCCCAAAGTGCTGGGATTATAGGCGTGAGCCACCGGGCCCAGCCTGATTCATTCTTTTATTCATTCAGTACACTTTTACCGAATTCCCCCTCCAGGACAGGTCTAACTTTTGTTGGGAGCTGATACTTATTTGGGAAACTTCTGTAAGAGGAATTATGGCTGGTAGTGATGGCTTATGCCTGTAATCCCAGCACATTGGGAGGCTGAAATGGGAGGATTGCTTTAGTTTAGAAGTTCAAGACTGGCCTGGGCAACAGAGTGAGACCCCCATCTCTAAAACAAATACAAAAATTGGGCCAGGTGTGGTGGCTCATGCCTGTAATCCCAGCACCTCGGGAGGCCAAGGCTGGCAGATCACCTGAGGTCAGGAGTTTGAGACCAGCCTGGCCAACATGGTGAGACCCCCATCTCTACTAAAAGTACAAATATTAGCCAGGTGTGGTGGTGTGTGCCTGTAGTCCCAGCTACTTGGGAGGCTGAGGCAGCAGAATTGCTTGAACCCAGGAGGCAGAGATTGCAGTGAACCGAGGTTGCACCAGTGCATTCTAGCTGGGCAACAGAGAAACTCTGTCTCAAAAAAAAACAAAAAAATTAACCTAGCCTGGTGGCGTGCACCTGTGGTCCCAGCCACTTGGAAGGCTGAGGCAGGAGGATCACTTGAGCCCGGGAGGTTGAGGCTGCAGTGAGCCATGATGACGCCACTGCACTCCAGCCTGGGTGACAGAATGAGACCCTTTCCCAAAAGAAAAAAGAAAGATAGAAAAATTACAAATGAAAAATTAGGTACAAAAGTGAATATTTATTTAGAATGAGAAGAGAAATCACAGCACATGAGTGTCCTGGACATTCAGGTTCCTTTACTCTGAGGTCTTTTGGGCAATTGATCTTGTATAGATATGCATCCCTCATTGCAACCTGCCCCACTAGAACACTCTAGACTAGTAGCCCTTCCAGGGCCCCTGCAAGGGAGGGTCCTGAAGCTTGAGCTTCATTAACTCCCAAGAAATTCCACCTCTGTAGGAGGGGTAGGCACAGATAGAGTCTACTCTCTTGGCACTTGCCATCAAATACCATCAAGTAATTACACTAATAATATGATCAAAAACTGATTAGTTCCACAGAGGAGAGAAACATGGAACCATCTCTGAAATTGTGTGATAAAGAGAATAGCAGACCAGAAGCTTCAGGTGGCCAGAAGAGGGTTCCGGACAGGGGATTGGTAGGTTCCCAGATATTCACTCACTCCTCAATCTTGCTGAAGTTTTCTGTTCATGTGTGAGCTTCTCCCCAACTAAAAGGCCCTGCACTGGGCCTACCTCCATCTGCACAGCTGATTAGCTCTGAGACGGTGGCTTGCAAGTGAACCGGCCTTGAATTCAATGCCCAAGGAGGGCTCTCCCACTCTGACACCCAAGGAAACTATAACATTCTGCCCCACTCCTAAATGGACTCCAGGTCTAGCTTGCATTTCCTTCTGAGAGTTGAAGCCACTTGGACTTCCTGGGTCAAGTGGGGACTTGGAGAACTTTTCTGTCATACAAGAGGATTGTAAAATGCACCAATCAATACTCTGTAGCTAGGACTGTAAAATGCACCAATCAGCACTCTGTAACTAGGTAGAGGTTTGTAAAATGAACCAATCAGCATTCTGTAAAATGGACCAATCAACACTCTGTAAAATAGGCCAATCAGCAGGACATGGATGGGGACAAATGAGGGAATAAAAGCTGCCCACCCCAGCCAGCAGCAGCAACCCGCTTGGGTCTCCTTCTACTCTGTGGAAGCTTTGTTCTTTTGCTCTTCACAATAAATCTTGCTGCTGCTCACTCTTTGGGTCCGTGCCACCTTTAAGAGCTATAACACTCACTGCAAAGGTCCATGGTTTCATTCTTGAAGTCAGTGAGACCATGAACCCACCAGAAGGAACAAACTCTGGACACATCTTGGGGGCTCGTCCAGGAAATTGCCAAGTGGTGAGTACCATTGGACCCCTTTTGCTTGCTATTCTGTCCCATTTTTCCTTAGAATTCAGGGGCTAAATGCCAGGCACCTGCCGTCCAGTTAAAAGTGACTAGCCTGGCCGCTGGACTAAAGACACGGATGTCAGGCTTTCTGAGAAAGGGATCTCTAACAACCCCCAACTCTTCAGAGTTGGGAGCGTTGGTTTGCCTGCAACCAGCTTCCCCTTTTCCGTACTTCCAGGCTGAGCTGAGGTTTGACAGAGAGGAAAGCCATTCATCTCCAGAGTCCCAACAAAAAGTTGGTTGACCCTGCAGCCATGAGCAGAACTCTCAAAGTCATGTTGCCCAAGCAAGACTCGCCCATCTATCCTATCTATCCTGACCCTTGCCTCCTGAGTCCTAATGCCTTTCAGACAAACTTCCTCCTGCCTCTTTTCTCCAAGGCTAATCCCACTTCTTAAAACTACTCCCTGTGTCTGGTGCTTTTCTAGTTTATCCTATAAGAATGATTTCTAGTATAAATCTAAGCATCCAGGCTCACCAACCAGACAGACATAATTTTTGCTCAAAGTCCCATTGGGAGGGGGCAGCACTATCTGGAATTTTAGGATCCCTCCTCAGACTAGCAGGCATAACAAAGGTTACTCCTGAAGCTAAGGTATGGAGATCCTCAGAAATTATAGACTCCACAATTAGGGGGCTATCCTTCCTATTCATATTATAAGAAGTGAGGACAAAAGGCATCAGTCTTTCAACCCTAGAGATCCCTTCCCTCCCTCAGGGTATGGCCCTCCATTCCATTTTGAGGCATATCATCTTTATAGGACAGGTGAAGGTCCCAATACTAACAGGAGAAAATGCTTAGGACTCTAACAGGTTTTTGAGAATGTGTTGGTAAGGGCCACTACATCCAATTTTTCTTGGTCCTCTTTATGGTCTAGGAGGAAAACTATTGTTTCTACTGCTGCTTTGGTGAGTGCAACTATTCTGATCAGCAGGGTCCAGGGATGATTGTGAGTTTTGGGCAAGAGGGGGATCTGCTGCTGCATCAGTGAGTGCAACTATTCTGATCAGCAGGGTCTAGGGACCATTGCAGGTTCTTCAGCAGGCGGGGATGGGCAGGGGACAGAACAAACAAACCAAAACCATTGGCGGTTTTTTTTCTTTCAGATGGGAAACACTCAGGCATCAACAGGCTCACCCTTGAAATGCATCCTAAGCAATTGGGACCAATTTGACCCACAAACCCTGAAAAAGAGGCAACTCATTTTTTCTGCACTACGGCCAATATTCTTTCTCTGATGGGGAAAAATGGCCACCTGAGGGAAGTGTACATTACAATACTATCTCGCAGTTTGACCTTTTCTGTAAGAGGGAAGGCAAATCGAGTGAAACACCTTGTGCCCCAGCTTTCTTTTCATTGAAGGATAATCCACAACTATGGAAACCTTGCAATTTACATCCCACAAGAAGACTTCTTAGCTTACCCCCATATCCTAGCCTCCCTGTAGCTCTCCTTCCTGTTAATGATAAGCCTCCTCTAATCTCCCCCACCCATAAGGAAGCAAGCAAAGAAATCTCCAAAGGACCACAAAACCCCAGGCTATCGGTTATGTCCCCTTCAAGCTGTAGGGGAGGGGAATTTGGCCCAACCCAAGTACATGTCCCCCTCTCCCTCTCTGATTTAAAGCAGATCAAGGCAGACCTGGGGAAGTTTTCTGATGGTTCTGATAGGTACATAGATGTTCTACAGGGTCTAGGGCAAACCTTCAATCTCACTTGGAGAGATATCATGTTATTGTTAGATCAAACCCTGGCCTTCAATGAAAAGAATGCAGCTTTAGCTGTAGCCTGAGAGTTTGGAGATACCTGGTATCTTAGTCAAGTAAATGATAGGATGACAGATGAAGAAAGGGACAAAATCCCTACTTGTCAGCAAGCTGTCCCCAGTATGGATCCCCACTGAGACCTAGACTCAGATCATGGGTACTAGAGTTGCAAACATCTGTTGACCTGTGTTCTAGAAGGACTAAGGAGAATTAGGAAAAAGCCCATGAATTACTCAATGATGTCCACCATAACTCAGGGAAAGGAAGAAAATCCTTCCACCTTCCTCGAGCAGCTACAGAAGGCCTTAAGAAAATATACTCCCCTGTCACCCGACTCCCTCGAGAGCCATTGATCCTAAAAGATAAGTTTATTACCCAATCAGCTCCAGATATCAGGAGAAAGCTCCAAAAGCGAGCCCTGGGCCCTGAACAAAATCTGGAGGCGTTATTAAACCTGGCAACCTCGGTGTTCTCTAATAGTGACCAAGAGAAACAGGCCAAAAGGAAAAATTGAGATAAGAGAAAGGCCATAACCTTAGTCATGGCCCTGAGAAAACAAACCTTGGTGGTTCAGAGAGGACAGAAAATGGAGCAGGCCAATCACACAGTAGGGCTTGTTACCAGTGTGGTTTGCAAGGAATCTTAAAAAAGATTGTCCAATGAGAAGCTGTCCCCTCGCCCATGTCCACTATGCCAAGGCAATCACTGGAAGGCATACTGCCCCAGAGGGCAAAGGTTCTCTGGGCCAGAAGCCCCCAACCAGATGATTCAAGTCAGGACTGAGGGTGCCCAGGGCAAGTGCCAGCTCATATCATCACCCTCACTGAGCCCCGGGTATGTTTAACCATTGAAGCCCAGGAAATTGACTTCCTCCTGGACACTGGTGCAGCATTCTAAGTGTTAATCTCCTGCCCCGGATGGCTGTCCTCTTTTCACACACCTTTTCTGTTATGCCTGAAATTCCCACACTCTTACCAGGGAGGGACATATTAGCTAAAGCTGGAGCTATTATCTACATTAATATGGGGAACAAATTACCCATTTGTTGTCCCCCCCTTAAAAAGGAAATCAATCCTGAAGTCTGGGCATTGGAAGGACAATTTGGAAGGGCAAAAAATGCCCACCCAGTCCAAATCAGGCTAAAAGACCCCAACACTTTTCCTTATCAAAGGCAATATCCCTTAAGGCCTGAAGCTCATAAAAGATTACATGATGTTGTTAGACATTTAAAAGCTCAAGGTTTAGTAATAAAATGCAGTAGTCCCTGCAACACCACAATTCTAGGAGTGCAAAAACCGAATGGTCAGTGGAGACTAGTGCAAGATCTTAGACTCATCAATGAGGTAGTAATTCCTCTATATCCAGCTGTACCCACCCCCTATACTCTGCTCTCTCAAATACCAGAGGAAACAAAATGGCTCACTGTTCTGGACCTCAAGGATGCCTTCTTTGCATTCCCCTGCACTGTGACTCCCAGTTTCTCTTTGCTTTTGAGGATTCCATAGAACAGACCTTCCAACTTTTGTGGACAGTCTTGCCCGAAGGGTTTAGGGATAGCCCTCATCTGTTTGGTCAGGCACTGGCCCAAGATCGAGGCCACCTCTCAAGTCCAGGCACTCTGATCCTTCAGCATGTGGATGGTTTACTTTTGGCTACCAGTTTGGAAGCCTCGTGCCAGCAGGCTACTCTAGATCTCTTGAACTTTGTAGTTCATCAAGGGTACAAGGTGTCTAAATCGAAGGCCCAGCTCTGCCTACAATTGGTCATATATCTAGGCCTAATCTTAGCCAGAGGAACCAGGGCCCTCAGCAAGGAACAAATACAGCCTATACTGGCTTATCATCACCCTAAGACATTAAAACATTTGTGGGGGTTCCTTGGAATCACTGGCTTTTGCTGATTATGGATCCCTGGATACAGTGAGATGGCTGGGTCCCTCTATACTCTAATCAAGGAGACCCAGAGGGCAAACACTCATCTAATAGAATGGGAACCAGGGGCAGAAACAGCCTTCAAAACCTTAAAGCAGGCCGTACAATCTCCAGCCTTAAGCTTTCCCACAGGACAAAACTTCTCTTTATACATCACAGAGAGAGCGGGAATAGCTCTTGGAGTCCTTACTCAGACTCATGGGACAACCACATAACCAGTGGCATACCTAAGTAAGGAAACTGATGTAGCAGCAAAAGGCTGGCCTCACTGTTTATGGGTAGTAGTGGCAGTGGCCATGTTAGTATTAGAAGCTATCAAAATAATACAAGGAAAAGATCTCACCATCTGGACTACTCATGATGTAAATGGCATGCTAGGTGCTCAAAAGAAGTTTATGACTATCAGACAACCATCTGCTTAGATACCAGGCGTTACTCCTTGAGGGACCGGTGCTTCAAATATGCACATGTGTGGCCCTCAACCCTGCTACTTTTATCCCAGAGGATGGGGAACCAATCGAGCATGACTGCCAACAAATTGTAGTCCAGACTTATGCCACCCAAAAGGATCTCTTAGAAGTCCCCTTAGCTAATCCTGACCTTAACCTATATACTGATGGAAGTTCATTTGTGGAGAATGGGATACAAAGGGCAGGTTATGCCATAGTTAGTGATGTAACAGTACTTGAATGTAAGCCTCTTCCCCCAGGGACCAGGGACCAGTTAGCAGAACTAGTGGTGCTTACCAGAGCCTTAGAACTGGGAAAGGGATAAAGAATAAATGTGTATACAGATAGCAAGTATGCTTATCTAATCCTATGTACCCGTGCTGCAATATGGAAAGAAAGGGAGTTCCTAACCTCTGGGGGAACCCCCATTAAGTACCACAAGGAAATCATGGAGTTATTGCATGCAGTGCAAAAACCCAAGGAGGTGGCAGTCTTACACTGCTGAAGCCATCAAAAAGGGGAAGGAGAAGGGAGAACAGCAGCAAAAGCAGCTGGCAGAGGCAGGGAAAGACAAGCAAAGAGAGAAAGAAAGAGAGAGAGGGGAAAGACAGAAAGTCAAAGAGAGAAAGAGAGCAAGAGGGGAAAGACAGAAAGTCAAAGAGAGAAGGAAATAAAAAGAGACAGAGAGACAAAGAGGGAGTCAGAAGGAAAGAAAGAGAGACAAAGAGAGAGAGAAAGAGATAGAAGTAGTAAAAGCCAGGGTAAAATTAAAACTTATAATTGAATAATTGATCATTGAAGGTCTTCTCCATGACCCTATAACACTCCAATACCACCTTCTTGTTAGTGTAAACAAGGGCATAGCCCAAAAGCACTGAGGCCACTGACAACCTATAGCCTTGCTATCAAAAATCCTTAAACCAGCAGGTTTCCTAATGGGGATCTAAATCTTAATTAATTACCATACAAAGGTCCAACCAGATCTAGGAGGAACTCCCTTCAGGACAGGATGATAGATGGTTCTTCCCGGGTGATTAAGAGAAAAAGATGTAATTGGTATTCAGTAAGTGATAAGGAAACTCTTGTAGAAACAGAGTTAGGAAAATTGTCTCATAATTGGTCTGCTCAAATATGCGAGCTGTTTGCACTCAACTAAACCTTAAAGTACTTACAGAATCAGGAAAGAGCCATCTATACCACTTCTAAGTAAATATGGACTGAACGTGGTCTTATTAATAGCAAAGAACAATTGAAATCCCAAACTTACAAGGTTTTCAACAAAAGTAAAGTTTGCTAAAAGTTAAGTGTAACATGTATTATCCTAACTTCTAATCTTGTGGAAATCAGACCCTATCAGTGCCCCTCAAAACTCAAGTCTGCCAGCGCAGGGCCATACAACTAATACCCCTATTTATAGGGTTAGGAATGGGACTGCTACAGCAACCGGAATAGCCAGTTTATCTACTTCATTATCCTACTACCACACACTCTCAAATGATTTCTCAGACAGTTTGCAAGAAATAACAACATCTATCTTTACTCTACAATCCTAAATAGGCTCTTTGGCAGCAGTGACTCTCCACAACCACCAGGACCTAGACCACCTCACTGCTGAGAAAGGAAGACTTTGCACCTTCTTGGGGGAAGAGCATTGTTTTTACACTAACCAGTAAGGGATAGTATGAGACACCAGCCGGCATTTCTAGGAAAAGGTTTCTGAAATCAGATGCCTTTCAAACTCTTATACCAACTTCTGGAATTGGGCAACATGGCTTCTTCTGTTTCTAGGTCCCGTGACAGCCATCTTGCTATTACTCACCTTGGGACCCTGTATTTTTAACCTCCTTGTCAAATATTTTTCCTCCAGGATTGAGGCCATCAAGCTACTGATGGTCTTACAAATGGAACCCCAAATGAGCACAACTAACAACTTCTACTGAGGACCCTTGGACCACCCACTGGCCCTTTGACTGGCCTGAAGAGTTTCCCTCTGGAGGACACTACAACTGCAGGGCTCATTCTTTGCCCCTATCCAGCAGGAAGTAGCTAGAGCGGTCATCACCCAATTCCCAATAGCATTTGGGGTGTCCTGTTTAGAGGGGGGATTGAGAGGTGAAGCCAGCTGGACTTCCTGGATTGAGTGGGGACTTGGAGAACTTTTCTGTCTTATAAGAGGATTGTAAAATGCACCAATCAGTACTCTGTAGCTAGGATTGTAAAATGCACCAATCAATGCTCTGTAGCTAGCTAGAGATTTGTAAAATGGACCAATCAGTGCTCCGTAAAATGGATGAATCAGCAGGACATGGGTGGGGACAAATAAGGGAATAAAAGCTGGCCACCCCAGCCAGCAGTGGCAACTGATCCCCTTCCACGCTATGGAAGCTTTTTGTTCTTTCACTCTTCACAATAAATCTTGCTGCTGCTCACTTTTTGGGGCTGTGCCACCTTTAAGAGCTATAACACTCACCGTGAAGGTCTGTGGCTTCATTCTTGAAGTCAGTGAGACCACAAACCCACTGGAAGGAACAAACTCTGGACACAGTTCCAGTCTCCATCCCCAAGACAGCTTCTCGCTGCCTCAGCTGCAGCCAGTGGCATGCTGCTACAGAGCACTGGGAAGGTGGCAACTGATGCCACACAGGGAGAAAGAATGGAGCCATGCACCTCTGTAATTCCCAACCTCGTGGATGCTGGCCACAATGGACTCTCTTCCACCACTGCTCAAACACCAAGACCTGAAGAGTCCCTGGAGTAATAATGTGATGAAATGAGGGCCGGGGGACAGAGTGTGGGGCTGGGGTTGGAAGGGACAGGGACCACCATACAAGCCCATTCCAGGAAGCCCTGGGAAGCACTTATTTTAGTTGCACGCTTCACGTCTATGTAAGTGGGAAAGGAAGAAGCATTCACACCTAGCTCAGTGCCTGGCATGAGCGGGGTTCTGGCAAATGTTTGTGGAAGGAATGCATGAATGGATGAAAGGATGAGTGTCCTGCTCAATCTTCCTTAGAGAATGAAAAGGGACAAGGGGCGAGCTGAGGTGTGTGTCCTGCAGGATCCCTGTGCTTTGTATGCATCCCAACCTCAGGCTTGCAGGAGAGGGTCCCAGGCCATTCAGAGAGGGAAGCAGAAAGCAGCTGCAGAGGTGGCTCCATTTCCAAATGGGGAGAAGTGCCTACCAGCCAAAGCCAAGCCTCCAAATGGGAGGTTGCAAAGCCAGGCCCCACTCCATGGCCCCAGAGCTTGTCCTTATGGATCCTGCTAAGCCTCAGGCCCTGCTCACGGGGGAGGCCAGAGAAGGATTCAGCATACTCCGGAAAGAGGCTTCTGCAGTTGCTATTTCCCATTGGCCCCCAGATCCTTCCTCTTGTAACCGCCCAATAGGTTTGCCTTGCTCACTGCAGAGCCAATTTAAGACAGGAGAATTGCAATGGAGAAAGAGTAATTCACGCAGATACGTAGAGCCAGCTATGCAGAAACTGGAGGTGGTGGTGGTGGTGGTGGTGGTTGTTGTTGTTGTTGTTTGAGATGGAGTTTCGCTCTTGTCACCCAGGCTGGTGTGCAATGGTGCCGTCTCAGATCACTGCAACCTCCGCCTCCCAGGTTCAAGCAATTCTCTTGTCTCAGCTTCCCAAGTAGCTGGGATTACAGGTGCCTGCCACCACACCCATCTAATTTTTATTTTAGTAGAGACAGGGTTTCACCATTTTGGCCAGGCTGGTCTCAAACTCCTGACCTCAGGTGATCCGCCCACCTCGGCCTCCCAAAGTGCTGGGATTATAGGAGTGAGCCACCACCTGTAGTTTTATTATTATTCAAATCAATCTCCCCCAGCACTCAGGGATCAGAGGTTTTTAAAGATAATCTGCCAGGTAGGGGCTGGGGAAGTGGGGAGTGCTGACTGGTCAGATTGGAGATGGAATCATAGGGAATCGAAGTGAGTTTTTCTTGCTGTCTTCTGTTTCTGGGTGGGATGGCAGAAACAGTTGAGCCAGATTACCAGCCTGGGTGGTGTCAGCTGATCCATCTAGTGCAGGTTCTGCAAAATATCTCAAGCACTCATCTTAGTTGTTACAATAGTGATGTTATTATCCCCAGGAGCAATTTGGGGAGGTTCAGACTCTTGAAGCCAGAGGCTGCATGACCCCTAAACCGCAATTTCTAATCTTGTGGCTAGTTTGCTAGTCCTACAAAGGCAGACTGGTCCCCAGACAAGAAGGAGGTCTTTTAGGGAAAGGGTTATTATCAATATTGTTTCAGAGTCAAACTGTGAACTAAATTCCTTCCCAAGATTAGTTCGTCCTATGCCCAGGAATGAACGAGGACAGCTTAAAGGTTAGAAGCAAGATGGAGTCAGTCGGGTCTGATCTCTTTCGCTGTCAGAATTTCCTCAGTTATAATTTTTGCAAAGGCGGTTTCATTCTTGCCAAGACTTCACTTGAAAATGAGTCTATCTCCCCCATGACTGATGAATTCATGGCATTTTCGTTGGGCTTTCTCCTCAATGAGACGATAAGAAAGTTTGAGGACTACGGAAAGGACAAAAGCATCTGTGGTGCCACCAACCTGATCCCTCCTTGTCCTTGTCATGTGTGATCTCAGTTATTGTTCACAGCAGGCAGCCCACGGCTCTCGGCTCCAAGTGTCTGCCTGTGCATGAGCCATCACTGCTCACCCCCAGGCCGTCCACTGTATACCCAAACCCCGAAACTGCCTACACGGCAAGGGCAGAGCCAAGCTGGAGTAGATGGAAAGCTACTCTGGGTCTGAGCGTGTCTGAAAAGACTGCAGGGCTTATTCACCAGAAGCATCAGAAGTAAAAGGAAGTAGTGGATGGAAGGAAGCTGACTACTGGGAGAGGCCCAGGCCTGGCCTGAAGGACCAGTGATGAGGGGCGGATTGCCCCAGGACTCCAAAGTTGCACATAGGTGGCAGCCCACGTTGGATGGTCCCCAGAGTTGGTACAGGAAGCAGAGACCCAAACCCTACCTGTTCTCCTACTTCCTCTGGCCAGATCTGCATCTCACTTCTCAGGTCTCCCATCTTCTTTCATTACGGGCTGGGTCCTGGCAATTTCCAGAAGTTAGTCCTCCCTCCGGAACTTCGGTCATGGTTGCCGATGGCATGCCTAGGTGGAAGAGGGAGGCTGGGTGGCAAATGCTGGTGCTGTTAGCAGTGCTGCCCTGCTGTCTTGCTCCAGGGCTGCTGGAGGCCTGGCAGAGATGCTCAGGAAACTCCTGACTCAGCTCATGTGTGTGCCGTGGTCCTACTTGGGGATGAATGCAAGGGAGCCTGGACAAATTCCCGTTTGATGTAGTTGCTCACTGCACATGGTATGTGTGTCTGGGAACACACACACACACACACACACACACACACACACAGTCTTTCTTTTGTAAAAGAATAATACAAAGCACATGGCTGTTTGTAAATGCATATATAGATACAGACATAGATATATGGTTATAATGCTTTACAGTTTACAAGCAGCAGGAATTGTGTGGGCACAGTGTCTTCTCTCTTCCTGCAACCTGGATACATTTTGCTTAGTTTGAGATTAATAAATAGGAAGAGAGAGGCAGACAGATGATGCTTTCTAGTGAAATGAACAGAGTTAGAAGTAAAATAGCCACGTGACTTTGGGCAAGTTATTTAACCTCTCCAAGTTGCAGCTTTCTTCTCTGTAAGACGGGATAATACATTACCTACTTGAGCATATCTAGTGCCCAGATCTTGGTTTCTAGTACTGCTCTCCAATAAAAGGAACTAGGCTCCCTGGGAGAAATGGCTGATTCTAGGGCTGGGGCAGAATGGAAGATGAGCCCGGAAAGCTAAAAAAAAAAAAAAAAAAAAAAAAAAAAAAAAAAAAAAAAAAGAAGAAGAAGAAAGTTGACATCAGTAGAAGCAAAGAGTAAAAAAGTGGTTACTAGAGGCTGGTAAGGGTAAGGGGGAGGAGGAGAGAGGTAGAGGTTGGTTAAAGGACACAAAATTACCTAGATAGGACTAAGTTGTAGTGTTCTATAGCACTAGAGTGACTATAATAAAAAATAATTTATTGTGTATTTTCAGATAGCTGGAAGAGAGGACTTTGAATGTTCCCAACACAAAGCAATGATAAGTGTTTGAGGTGATGGATTTGCTAATTACTCTGATTTGATCATTATACATTTTACACATGTACTGCACCCCATACATATGTATAACTATTATGTATCAATTAAAAATAATAGACAAAGAAATAAATCAATCGAAGATGAGCCTGGTGCATCTTGGAGTATCAGAAATCTGCCAAAGGGACACAGGGGAGAGCTGAAAGAGCAACGGCCAAAGTTGGAACAATTTAATCCTTTTCCTTTTAGGAGGAAAAGTGCGGCTCGCTGCCAGCACTCATTTAATTTTAAATAAACACGCTCTTTGAGACTGAAGTAAATCTGACTGATTTTCAATGTGAAAATAAAACAGAAAAACTGTTCTTGGAGTTATTTCTAAACAGAACTAACATCAGAATTATCTGAATCATCAGAATTATCTATTTTGGAAAAAATCGGATTCATCAAATTAATCTTTGGGCAACAACTAACTATTCAAGAACGATGTTAATTAACATCACGTGTAGGAATCCTGTATTTCCCAGCATTTGACATTTTCAGTGATTGAGAATTACTATATTTTGTAAATGGAAAACCACTACTAAAACAGAACGGTATCAGTAGAATTATGTCTTTTCTTTCCAAATTTCATATACTAGAGGGATCAAAAATAATAATAAAAGTGAGATATTTGTGGCAAAGTTATCTTGAGGTAAACACTGCAGCTGCAAGTACCACCAGCGAAAATCCCCGGGGCAAATGGGGAAAGGGTTAAGGAACAAAGTAATAAAGTAGTATTGATTATAACCCAAAGTACAAAATAAATATCCATGAGCCCATATGGATATACATAAGTCATTGGAGGAATAAATACATGGGTGAGAAGGGACAAATCTTCCACGCATAAGAATTCCAAGTAATTTTTTATAGATACTCTGCTCTTTTTAAATTCTTATTATTATACTTTAAGTTCTGGGATACATGTGCAGAACATGCAGGTTTGTTACATAAGTATACATGTGCTGTGGTGGTTTGCTGCATCCATCAACCTGTCATCTAGGTTTTAAGTCCCACATGCATTAGGTATGTGTCCTAACGCTCTCCCTCCCCTTGCCCCCCATCCCCCAGAGCACCTCAGGGAAGGGGCGATACTCTGCTCTTAAAGAGGTGGAGGTTACCTCCCTGCTTCCTAAGTGCAGGCTTCACACAATCCTTTTCTTTCCAAAGAGGTCAGGTGTAGGAAGGGAAAGAATTTAGAAAGGGAAACGTTGGCTGGGCGCAAGTAGGCTCAAGCTGTAAAATCCCAGCACTTATGGGAGAGGCGAGACGGGGGATCACATAAGGTCAAGATCGAGACCATCTGGCCCAATACTAGCCGCAAACACCCGTCCTCTACAAAAAAAAAATACAAAAAAAAACACTAGCCGGGCGAGGGGTGGACGCCTATAGTCCCAGCTACTCGGGAGGCTGAGGCAGGAGAATGGCGTAAATCCGGGAGGCGGAGCTTGCAGTGAGCTGAGATCCGGCCACTGCATTCCAGCCTGGGCGACAGAGCGAGACTCCGTCTCAAAAAAAAAAAAAAAAAAAAAAAAAAAAAAAAAGAGAAAGGTTGCAGTGAAGAAATCTGACAAATGCTCCCTCAGCCAGGTGGTCAAAGTCAACATCAACAGTGATACACTGTTTTAATAGTATGTACCCTTGATACGACATAATGGAAATGGCACTTCACCTCTGCGGTCTCCTTCCCAAAAATACACGAACCCAGTCTAGTCACAAAAAAAATAGCAGTCAAGTTACAATTAAGGAATATTCTACAAAATATCCTGATCAGTACTCCTCCAAACTGTCAAGGTCACCCAAAATAAGGAAAGTATGAGAAATTGTCACAGCCAAGAGGAGCTTAAATGTAATGCAATATCCTAGACGGGATCCTGGAGCAGAAAAAGGATATTATATAGAAACGGAGGAAATCTGAATAAAGCATAGACTTCAGTTAACAAAATGTTGGCAAGGCGTGGTGGCTCACACCTGTAATCCCAACACTTTGGGAAGCTGAGGTGAAAGGATCGCTTGAGCCCAGGACTTCAAGACCAGCCTGGGCAACGTAGTGGGACCCAGGCTCTTCAAAAACAAAACAAAACAAAACAAACAAAAATGCTATCTGGGCATGGTGGTGTGTGCCTGTATTCTCAGCTACTCAGAAGGCTGAGGCAGGAGGATTGCTTGAGCCTAGGAGGTGGAGTAAGCTGTGATTGTGCCACTGCACTCCAGCCTGGGTGACAGAGTGAGAACTTGTCTCAAACAAAACAAAACAAACAAGGCCAGGCAGGGTGGCTCACATGTGTAATCCCAGCACTTTGGGAGGACGAGGCGGGCACAGGAGGTTGGGAGTTAGAGACCAGCCTGGCCAACATGGTGAAAACCTGTCTCTACTAAAAATACAAAAATTAGCCAGGCATGGTGACGTGCGCCTCAAATCTTAGCTACTCAGGAGGCTGAGGCAAGAGAATCGCTTGAGCCCTGGAGGCAGAGGTTGTAGTGAGCTGAGATCACACCACTTCACTCCATCCTGGGTGACAGAGCAAGACTCTTGTCTCAAAAAAAAAAAAAAAAAAAAAAACCCAATAAAGTATCAATATTGAATCACCAGCTGTGAAAAATGTACCATCCTAACACGGTAATAACAGAGGAAACTGAGTGTGAGGTATATAGGAACTCTGTACACTATGTGTGTAATAGTTCTATAAACCTAAAGCTGTTCTAAAATTTTAAAGTTTATTTTTAAAAAGGTTATCTCTCTTGCAGAGTTGTGAAGATTAAAATGCAAGGAAAATGCTTAGCACAGTGCCTGGCAGGTGGTAAGTGTTCAGTGCGTGGCAACTCGGTTATTATTAGGTACCAGAGAGGAAAGACACTGCAGTTGGCAATGCACCGGAGAGTGTATGAATATATGAATTGCGACTCTAATTCCAAGTTCTGGCCACAGCCCCTTGTCAACAAACAGCACACAAGAGCCGCTCACCTCCTGGAGGGGGCCACCACATTGGGTTGCCTAATTTGCATCTCTGTAAAAACCTACAGATCAGTGGGTGGGTGGCAGTAGCAGTGCTAGCTGATGCACTAATCATAGCAAAGATTGACATATTAGGGCTCGCTGATTTGTGCAGAGCCAATCAGAGTGTGCACAGCAGCAGCCCGCAAGGGAAAGGCGTTCCTCCCACGGAGCTTTCCTAGCTGCATGGCGATGGCACTGGCTCCCCTGCAGGGCTGCACGCTGCCTCTGTGGTTAAAGATGGAAACTGGATCTTGTGCTCCAACTTGATCCCTTGCACCAGCCAATGATGAGATTCCTTATGCCAGCCACCCCCTTTGTACCAGCCACCAGCCAGGATGAGAGACCGCCCCTATCTACCAGGTCACATGGTTTACTCTAGGGCTCAAATACCTGTGGCATTGACTCAGTCATTGCCCCAGCGGGCCTCTATCATCTGGACATAGACCAGAAAGAGCAGTGGACAGTCGACTGGCTTTGGAGAAATCTAAGTTAAGGAGAAACAAATCCAGGGGTAAGAAATCCAATACTCGGTATGTTATTTCGCATACTTAGGTTGCAAGTGATAGAAACCCAACTCAGCTAAGTTGGGATGGGGTGACATCTATTAGGAAGACAGAGAGATTAGCTCACACATCCAGACCTCAGGAAGGCAGAGATGGGGCTTTCAGGGACCACCCACCGGAACCCACACTCCAGTATTGTGAAGAAACCCCCTGTGGGTGTCTTGTTTTCAAAACCCTTACTCTCAGGGCTCCTTCCCCTGGGCAGCTGGAACCGTGGCACAGACAGCTCCCAGATCCACTGTTACCCCAGCTTCACTAACAGAGAGGGAAAAGGCACTACTCACCTCCCTCCGCTTGCCAAGCTTCATTAAAAAAAAAAAAAAAAAAAAAAAAATTTCAGGAAGGACACTGATTGGTCTGCCTTGACTCACATGCTCTCTTCTAAACCAATCAGGTCCAAGGAAGCAGAGTCACGGAAGTTGTTTGCTCAATTCAGCCACAGGCTAGCATTAGGATTGTCCAGGGACAGAAACCACTGCAGTTATTTAAACATAGAGAGCCTAATATAAAGAATCTCGAATTATATGTAAAATAGTGAATCGAGTGACTGAAAAGGCAGAAAGAGAACTCGAATGGGTCACAGAGTTAACAGCTGCCTGAGACAGCTGCTAACCCCAGGGTTGGAGGGAAAAAGGGAAGAGGTTGGAATAGTTAAAATTTAGAAATTTAAAGGAGGGACCCAGGCTTTTGAGGAGGAGGCGCCAGAGGCGCCAGCTGGTTCGTATCTCTGAGGGGGATGCAATAAAGCTGATTCAACAAGAGGTAGGAAAACTGCAAATTGAATTCAGCCGCTGCCATAGGAATGCACTGTCGCAGAGGGACAAACAAACGTACTACGTCCATACAATGGACCATGATTCAGCAACCAAAAGGGGCCAGGTGCAGTTGGTGGCTCACGCCTGTAATCCCTGCACCTTGGGAGGCCGAGGTGGGTGGATCATTTGAGGTCAGGAGTTCGAGACCAGCCTGGCCAACATGGTGAAACCGCATCTCTACTAAAAATGCAAAATTAGCCCAGCGGTAGTAGCGCGCGCCTGTGATCCCAGCTACTTGGGAGGTTGAGGCAGGAGAATCGCTTGAGCCTGAGAGGCAGAGGTTGCAGGGAGCTGAGATGGTGCCACTGCACTCCAGCCTGGGCGAGAGAGTGAGACCCTGTCCAAAAAAAAAAGGAACAGAATACTGATACTAATATACAGATAGACCTCACAAATATCACGCTAAGTAAAAGAAGTCAGATGCAACAGGACACCGAGTGGAGTGTATGCTTCCACTTAAAATAAGTGTCCAGAAAAATCAAATCTGCAGAGACAAAAAGTAGATTAGTGATCACCTAGGGTGGGGGTGAGGCTGGCACAGAGTTACTTTAGGGAGTGATGAAAATAGTGTAAGATCTGATTGTAGCTGTGTTTACACAACTCTGTCAGTATACTAACAATTATTAAATGGTACATTTAGAAGGAGTGAATTTACAGTATGTAAATTATACCTCAATAGAGCTTAAAATAAAATTCAAAACACAAGTAGACAGAAAACCCTAAGAAGCAGCAAACTCCTTCACATTCTCTTGCCTTTCTGCGTCTCTCTAATGCCCCCTATGTGCAGAGCCTCAGCAGGAAAAGCTTTGCAGCTGGGAAAGCAGAGATTTGTTCATGAAGTTCCAGCCTCCACCTCCCAGAGTAGGATAGAGCAGGTGAATTTGAAGCAGAAAGACAGTTACTTAATAACTGTTTCAGGCAGGTAAGTGCTGCCCAAAAGAAGGAGGGTTCCTGGGAAAGGGCTGGAAGATTTGTCAGGCAATCTGAACAATAAAGTTCCACATCAGAGGACCTGGAAGGCTGGGGAAAATGGGCAGGAACTCAGACTCAAAATCCTGGAGAAGTGGGAACCTGTAGAGTGCGAGAGAGACTCTGGTGACCCTGGGAGTCAAAGGGCAGGGCAGGTGCTGATAAGCAGGGAGTCAGGGGTTGGGGGTGAAATAGTTCTGAATCTGAAGACTTTGTGGACAGGGAGCGCCTTGTTCTAAAAGACATGACATCCTCAGAGTCAAGGAGCATGCCAGTCTCACCCACCCATGGCGGGAGAAACTCTTCCCAGTGGTGTGTGTTTGTGAGAGCCACTGGGTCCGAAATACTCCCGTTAAAGGGCTCATTCATTTGAGATCACCCCTTTCCACCCTTACAAGATGCAAATACTCTTAAAATGGCAGCCCAGGTTATTTTCAGTTTAATGTACGTATTGTGTGACTACCATGTGCCAGGCACTGTGCTACCTCTGGGCATTTCTAAATCACTCCTTCCCCTGACAGGAGACAACACTGGCAGATGAGCGGGATAAGGAAATCAAGATAAGGAAAGTTTCTGAATGCAAAAGCTTCTGGACACTCAGGAAAGGCCAGCCTAGAGAGACAGAAAGTGGATCTGTAGTTGCCGGGAATTGGGGTTCTGGGGGCAGTGACAGGAAGTGGGCACGCAGTTGTTTCCTGGGGTAATGGGAATGTTCTGAAATTAGATGGTGGGGATGTTGCACAACTCTGACAATAAACTGTAATAACAATCACAGATACAGTCATTGAACTGTGCACTTAAAATGGGTGAATTTTGTAGTATGTACCTTATACCTCAATAAAGCAATTTAAAAACAGAAAAGTATCTCAAAAGCAAGTGTTTAGGGACACGGGAGTAGATAAGGACAAGACGTCCACTGAGGACTCAGCACTCAGCCAGCACAGGAGCTGCTGCCATGAAAGATCTGTGAAGCCGATTTCTGCTGCCACACCCTCCCTGCTGGAGCTGTGCCGGGCTGCCTCTGCCTGGGCCTTCCTGGTGGCCCCGAGGGAGAAGGCATTGCTTATCAGATTGGTCAGAGTTTCCAGACATTCATCTTCTCCCTTTACTGGTGAGCAGGATCATCGCAAGCTCAGTCCCACATTCCTGCCTGTCTCTCCCCATTATCTCTGTGCCTGTGAGGGACAGTGACTGAGAGTCAGCCCTCGGGCAGGGCCTGGCAGGGAGCTCTGCCGTCAGGTTCCTTTTTCCATGCAGCCTGAGTCGGAGATTCAGGTGTAGGATGAGGCTCTACGGCTGTGGATGCCCATCCAGCTTTTACCACCATTCTGCAAAGAGGTTACTGGGTTCTGGCTCAGCTATTAATAAAATGGTATATTCATTCCTATTCTGCACTTGTCACTTTTGTGTGTGTGAAAAATAAGGTAGCATTTGAGCATTTCTGTTCTCTCACTATAAAACAATCAAACACCATCCAACTCTCAGCTATATTGCCTTAGAGCATTCCAGGTTGAATTAACGATGTGCTTAATTGTAGCTCTTGCAAATTCATACACTGGGTTGCAGCAGTAGGGCTGAACACTTACAGATGAGCCTGGCTATTAACTGACTGGCGCTTCTAACACTTTAATGTGCATTCACATGACTTAGAGGCTCTCCCTAAAATGCAGGTTCTGATTCTGAGAGGTTGGGATGACACCCTGAATTGTGTGTGTCTAATAAGCTTCATGTGTTGCTGTCCTTGCTGGTGGTTCATGGACTGCAAGTTGAGCAGCTTGCATCTAGAGTTTCTCTGCTTCTCCTGGAGCATCCTGGAGCATCCACCTGCACAGGAAAGGCCAGGCTGTTTCCCAGCAGAAGCTCCTGGGACCCACTGGGCTCCCTGGGTGTGCACTGAGGGACTCTAGGCCTCTGCTTCAGGTCCCAGCTCCACATCCTGCAGTGGTTGCAGGTCAGAATCATAGCCATAGCAAAGGCAGCAGCTGCCTCACTTACCACCCCCGTCTCACCCCCCAATCCTGCAACCAGCAGAGAATGTAAGGAGCAGCTGATGAAGCAGAAAGGGACATGCTCCAGCTGAGATCAGATATTCACCAAGGACTCCCTTAGTCGGGAGAGGACAAGCGCCATATGTCCCCTGCTCAGCACCTTTGAGGTCTGACTCCTGCAGGTGATGGGCCCTGAAGTGCTGCCAACAGCAAACAAGACAGAATTTGCTGCCGAAGGCAGAAAAAGCCACCCCTGGGCTCACGTGGCCATTGCCTGAGCCAGAGAATATGTGCTTAGCATCACTAGGTGCCATGGACACAGACAGAGGTGATGAAGACCAGGTTCTTGTCTTTGGGAGCCCACTACCCTGGGCAATGTGAAATGTAAATGACCCGTGGGCCATGGCAGGGTAAAAAGGAGGCCCCAATACAGAGAAAATCTGCTTGGGAATAGGGAGACACATGCCAGTAGGGAGAAGATACTCCCTTGGAGAGGGTGGCATCAGAGCTGTGTCTCAAAGTATGGGTAGGATTGCAGTAGGTAGAGACAAGCAGAGAGAGAGATCACAGTCTATGCAGGAGGAAATGTGGAAGGGGGATGTTGAGCGCACATCTGAGGAATGGAGGGTCTGTATGTGCCTTTGATAAGGAAAGAGATGTGCAGTGCACCGTGCCCATTAGCATCTGCTGTGTGCCGATTAACATCTGCTGTGTGCTAGACACTTGGTGGACGTAGTAGAGGCTACAGGAAGTGAAAGAAAAGCAAATACTCTTAAAATGACAACACATTTGTGCATTATAAAATATCCAGAGGTCACAGGCAGAAAGGGCCATGAGCAAAAGACAGAGCAATAGAGTTCAGAGAAGGGGTTACATTCCTTGGGGCCTGTTTTTGGAGAACTGTGGGTATCTAGGAAGCGGTCAGGCAGGCAGGCAGGCAGACTATCTGATTAACCAGGAACTGGCCTTCCTATACATAGAACTAGAAAGTGTGGCCCTTTTCCCTTGGTGTTCTACCTCCACGTTCAGCAACTTCTCCCTCGCTGCCTGACACTGAGGGATCTGTTCAGTATCCCCAGGCTGTGCCCTTGACAAGCTGCTATGGCTCTAAGGGTGACCTGGCAAGTAATAAGGAAAACTATCTAAAGCCTGGAAATAAGGCCAAGAAAATATTTGTATGTCCTTTCAATGTTGTTCTGAAATATTAACAGGCTTGCCTAACAATTATTAATCTTCTGGGAGAATGTACTATATTGTTTGACTATCCTGTTTACTATTAACTGAGGGCTCAAACTCTGAAGTTACATGTTAGCCTGCAGAGTTGTGTAGATGCAAATGATTCCCATCCAGTAGAAAAGAAAACCTCAAATATTAGGGTTAATTGCCCTGTAGCGTGTTAACCAGTTTTGTACCTAACCTATGTATCCAATATTCTTTCTTTAATGGGACTATATAAACTCCAATGCTTCAAATGCTTTTTGTTTGTTTATGGTTTTTAAAATTTTCTTTCCAACTGTGTGGCTTTGAAACTAGTTTTGGCTGGGCATGGTGGCTCACACCTGTAATCCCAGCACTTTGGGAGGCCAAGGAGGGTGGATCACGTGAGGTCAGGAGTTTCAGACCAGCTTGGCCAATATGGTAAAACCCTGTCTCTACTAAAGACACAAAAATTAGTGTGGCATGGTGGGTGGGTGCCTGTAATCCCAGCTACTCGGGAGGCTGAGGCACAAGAATCGCTTGAATACAGCAGGCAGAGGTTGCATTGAGCCGAAATCTTACCATTGCATTCCAGCCTGGGTGATACAGCAAGACTCTATCCCCCCCCCCCCAAAAAAAAGGAAAGAAAGAAACTAGTTTTAACAATGTTTTCTTCTTAATTCAAGCTATTATTCTCATTAACATCTGTTTCCTATAGCAATTTCCATTAGAAAGAGTTTTTTATTGTTATTGTTAAAAATTTTTAATTATATTTTATTTTTTATTGATATATCATAGTTGTACATGTTTTGGGGATACATGTAATATTTTGATACATGCATACAATGTGCAATGATCAAATGCAGGTAATTGGAATATCCATCACTTCAAACATTTTTCTGTTGGGAACATTAGAATTCATCTTTTCTAGCTATTTTGAAATATACAATAAATCATTAACTATAATTTCTCTACTGTGCTATTGAATACTAGAACTTATTTCTTCCATCTAATTGTATTTTAGTCCCCATTAATCAACTTCTCTTTATGCCCCATTTCTCCTTCCCTTCTCAGCCTGTGGTAATTACCATTCTAATCTGTACCTTTGTAAGATCCACATTTTTTTTTAGCTCCTACATATGAGTGAGAACATGGGATATCTGTCTTTCTGTGTCTGGCTTGTTTCAGTTAACAAAATGACCTCCAGTGCCATCCACATTGCTGGAAATGACAAGATTTTATTATTTTTTGAGGCCAAATAATATTCTATTGTGTACATGTCCCACATTTTCTTTATCCATTCATCTGTTGATGGACACTTATGTTAATTCCATGTCTTGGCTATTGTGAATAGTGCTACAATAAACATGAAACTGCAGATATCTCTTTGATATATGTAAATCCTTACTTTTGGATATATACCCAGCAATGGGATTCCTGGATCATATAGTAGTTTTATTTTTAGTGTTTTTGAAGAACTTCAATACTGTTTTTCATAATGACTGTATTACTTTACATTCTCATCAACAGCATATGAGCATTTCTCTGTATCCTCTCCGGCATTATTTTATTTTTTTCTTTTGTCTTTTTGCTAGTAGCCACTTTAATTGTGGTGAGATAATATTTCATTGTGGCTTTGATTTGCATTCTTCTGATGGTTAGGGATGTTGAGCATTTTTTCGTATGTCTGTTGGCCATTTGTATGTCTTCTTTTGAGAAATGTCTATTCAGGTCTTTTGCCCATTTTTAAATTAAATTATTCAATTTTTTGCTATTGACTTGAGTTCCTTATATATTTTAGTGATTAACCCTTGTGCTGGATAGATCATTTGAAAACATTTTCTCCCATTCTGTAGGTTGTCTCTTCACTTTGTTAACTGTGTACTTTGCTGTGCAGAGGCCTTTTTAGCTTGCTGTAATCCCACCTGCCTATTTTTGCTTTTGTTCCCTGTGTTTCCGAGGTCTTCTCCAAAAAATCTTTGTCCAGACCAATGTCCTGTAACATTTCACCTATATTTTCTCCTAGTAGTTTCAAAGTTTCAGGTCTCACATTTAAGTCTTTAATCCCTTTTGAGTTGACTTTTGTAAATGGTGAGAGATGGGGGGTCTGGTTTCATTCTTCTGCATGTGGATATTCAGTTTCCCCAGCACCATTTATTTAAAAGACTGTCCTTGTCCCAATATGTGTTCTTGGCACCTTTGTTGAAAATCAGTAGGCTGTAAGTGGGTAGATTTATTTTTGAGTTCTTTATTCTGTTTCATTGGTCTGTGTGTCTGTTTTTATGCCAGTGCCATGCTATTTTGGTTACTACAGTTTTGTAGTATAATTTGAAGTTAGGTAGTGTGGTGCCTCTAGCTTTTTTCTTTTTGCTCAGGATTGCTTTAGCTATTCAGGGTGTTTGTGGTTCCCTACGAATTTTAAGTATGTTTTTTCTATTTCTGTGAATAACATCATTGGTATTTTGGTAGGGATGGCATTGAAAATATAGATTGCTTTTGGGAGGATAGACATTTTGACAATATTAATTCTTTCAATCCATGAGCATAGGATGTCTTTGCATTTGTGTGTGAGTTCTCTTCAATATCTTTCATCAGTGTTTTACAGTATTCCCTATAGAGATCTTTCACTTCTTTTGTTAAATTTATTCCTAGGTATTTTATTTTTTATTTTTGTAGCTATTGTAAGTGGGATTGCTTTCTTGACTTAGTGTCAGCTAGTTTGTTATTGGTGTACAGAAACACTACTGATGTTTTTAGCTGAGCATGGTGCACACACCTGTAGTCCCAGCTACTGGGGAGACCAAGATGTGAGGATCGCTTGAGCCTAGGAGTTTGAAACTTCAGTTGTCTATAATCACACCACTGTACTCCACTGTACTCCAGCCTGAGTGACAGAGCAAGAGCCCATCTCTATTCAAAAAAAAAAAAAAAAAAAAAAAAAGATGGCCAGGTACAGTGGCTCACATGTGTAATACCAGCACTTTGGGAAGCCAGGGTGGGAGGACTGCTTGAGCCCAGAAGTTTGAGACTAGCCTGGGCAACATAGGGAGACCTCATCTCTACAGATAATTTTTTAAAATATCTGGGGGTGTGGTGGCATGTGCCTGTGATCCTAGCTACTCTGGAGGCTAAAGTGGGAGGATCAACTGAGCCTGGGAGGTCGAGAATGCAGTGAACAGTATTTGCACCAGGGCACTCTAGCCTGGGCAACAGAGCAAGACCCTGTTAAAAAAAACGAATTACTGATTTTTGTATGTAGATTCTGTATCTTGCAACTTTGCTAAATTTGTTGATCAGTTCTAAGTCTCTTTAGGTTTTTTAAACTTAAGATCATGTTGTCTGCAAACAAGGTTAATTTGACTTCCTCTTTTCTGATTGAATGCCCTTTGTTTCTTTCTCTTGCCTTATTGCTCAGACTAGGACTTCTGGTACTATGTTGAATAAAAGAGCTAAAAGTGAGCATATTTTCTTGTTCCAGATCTTAGTGGAAAGGCTTTTAATTTTTCACCATTCAGTATATTAGCTGTGGGCTTGTCATATATGGTCTTTATCATGTTGAAGTATGTTCCTTCTATACCCAAATTGTTGAGGATTAAAACAAATATTTTTTAGGCCAGGCATGGTGGCTCACATCTGCAATCCCTGCACTTTGGGAGGCCAAGGCAGGCAGATCACTTGAGCTCAGGAGTTCAAGACCAGCCTGGGCAATATGGCAAACTTCAACTCTACAAAAAATTACAAAAACTAGCTGGGCATGGTGGCATGTGCCTGTAATCCCAGCTACTCAGGAGGCTGAGATGGAAGGATCTCCTGAGCCTGGGAGTTTGAGGCTACAGGGAGCTGTGATCACACCACTGCACTCCAGGCCAACTGACAGAATGAGTGCAGCAGCAAAATCATAGCTCAGTGCCGCCTCAAACTCCTGAGCTCAAGCAATCCTCCCACCTGAGCCTCTGGTGTGGCTGGGATTACAGGTGCAAGTCACTGTGCCTGACTTGTTGAGGATATTTATCATGAAGGGATGTTGGATTTTATCCAATGCTTTTTTAGTAACTATTGAAGTGATCATATGGCTTTTGTCCTTGATTCTATTGATGTGATGCATCATGTTTGTTGATTCACATATGTTAAACCCTCCTTGCATCCCTGGGATTTATCTCACTTGATCATGGTGAATGATCTTTTCAATATGTTGTTGAATTTAGTTTGCTAGTATTTTGTTGAGAATTTTTGCAGTAATGTTCATCAGGAATATTGGCCTGTAGTTTTTTTTGTTGCATCTTCCAATGCTCTTTGAACCAGCCTTACCATTTCACTGTTTCCCTCATTAATGAATGAGTTGAATAAAGTTGTCAACCTGTGTTCAGTAAGAAAGTCATGCTTTTAGCTGGGTACAGTGGCTCACACCTGTAATCCCAGCACTTTGGGAGGCCAAGGCGAGTGGATCACCTGAGGTTAGGAGTTTGAGATCAGCCTGGCCAACATGTGAAACCCCGTCTCTACTAAAAATACAAAAATTAGCCAGGTGTGGTCGTGCACACCTGTAATCCCAGCTACTTGAGAGGCTGAGGCAGGAGAATCGCTTGAACCTGAGAGGCAGAGGTTGCAGTGAGCTGAGACCTCACCATTGCACTCTAGCCTGGGTGTCAAGAGTGAAATCCATCTCAAAAAAAAAAAAAAGAAAGTCATGCTTTTAACTTTTGAACATTATACTTACCCAGTTAGAAACTGGGGGTTCTAAGTATTATGAGAGAAAAAAATGTGAATTGACATTATAACTTTATGATAGACTAAGAGAGTCATTACTCAGTTCCACTGTTAACAAAAGGAACCAGAGATCCCAAGGCAGGGATCTATCAGAAGGAAGAGCTCACATAGACTAATTCAGTATGTTCACAGGTGAGGTTTGAGATTGCTTTGCTCATGATGTGTGGCTCAAGCTGTAAGCACTCCCCAGACTTGGAAACCTTAGGAAACAACAGCAAAATATGTGAGTGTAACATTTAAAGGGCGGTCACCTTGGTGCCCCCATGTGCAGGCGTCTGGACCAGGTTGAGCATCATTCCAGCAGGGCAGGGCACTGGTCATATTGATCTGTGTAGGACTAGTTTTCATCAAGGCACCATTAGCAGCAATGACAATGGAGACCTAGGTCCCATGCGTGTCTGATCAGATATTCCCACCCCAGTCCCACTCTGCCTGACATTTGTACTCCAAACTGGTAAACTTGGTCACACCCATTATATATACATGAGGACATGTAAGGGATTTCCTTTCAAATAAGAAATCCTGGCCAGGCATGGTGGCTCACACCTGTAATCCCAGCACTTTGGGAGACCAAGGAGGGTGGATCACCTGAGGTCAGGAGTTCAAGACCAGCCTGGCCAACGTGGTGAAACTCCATCTCTACTGAAAATACAAAAATTAGCCAGGTGTGGTGGCATGTGCCTGTAATCCCAGCTACTCAGGAGCCTGAGGTAGGAGAATCACTTGAACCCAGGAGGCAGAGGTTGCAGTGAGCCGAGATTGTGCCAGTGCACTCCAGCCTGGGTGATAGCACAAGACTCCATCTCGAAAAAAAAAAAAAAAAAGAATTCCTCAGCTAAAAGGAAAATTTGGAAAAGTCTTCTCTGGATCTGTGGGCAAGCATAAATAAACAACCAACCCCATGAAGGAGGAAAGGAAAACCCCAGAGAGCATGAGCATCCTCCAGTGGTCACTTAGATCAGTCTGTGGGGCAGACCACGGCAGCTAGGTTGGGGTTGTGTATCAGTTTTGCCATGTAACAAATCATCCCACATTCGTGGCATAATGTAACAATCATTACCACGAATCTGTGCATTGGCTAGACGGTTCCACCAGTCTAGGCTGGACTCTGCTGGGTGGTTCTACTCCTTGCTGCAGACCTGTGGGTTGGCAGGGGTTGTTCTGCTCCCTTGCAAGAGGGCAAATAGAAGAACATGAGGCCTCTTAGGCTCAGAAGCATGCACCATTGCCTCCATTGGCATCATTGGCTAAAGCAAATCACACAGCCAAGGTTAAGGTCAAATTTTTGCCTATAATTAGGCCATGGCAAGGGTTTGGATGCAAGGAGAGGTGCAGGATTGGGGCCATCATTCCTAGGAGAGGAAGGGTTCGTGTGAAACCTATGCTAATGGCCTATGGAAGCCCCAACCTCCTGCGTGCTTGCCTCCTTCTGGTGCAACAGGCAGGGCTGGGCTCCCTGTCAGCTGTACCTCCACGTGCCCAGCCAGTCTCCAAGGGAACCAGGGCCAAGTCACACAACTGAATGGCACTGAGCCTGCAAAAAAATAATCATCGCCTCACTCTTTTTTTTCTTCTTTCCCTTCCCTCCTCTGATGAATATTGTAATCATTTCAGAGTCGGTTCCTACAGCCCATTAAATTGGTTCTTGTTCCACCTCATTGTGCAGTGGAAGTTTCAAATCAGTTTAATTGCCGTGTTGGCATCCAGGGACAACGTGACATGTCAAGTGGATTCTAATGGAGGCCTTGTGTTTACCGTGATGGTGTCTACAATTATCAATAAAATTTCTTGCAGCCCCTGTTGCCCTCCCTCGTGAGGATGGAGAAGAATTCTAATGACTAGACTGTGGACTGTGAGTTAGGGCCTCAGGACACAGACAGATAATCAGGGAACCAAACAACCACAGTTACTGTTTATTGGGTATGACCCAATGCCCAAGCCATAGTTACTGTTTATGGGGTGTGACCCAATAATGTGGTGAGCCCTGGGAGGTATGTAATTGTGTGGGTCAGGGACCAGAATTCAGGGAGCTGGAGGGGGTGAGGAATTTCTGGATGTGGCTGAAGTCAGAAACTGTTTCATACCAAATTTCCTGGCACTGTAGAAAAGAACCGTGTGTGTGCATGTGTGTGTATGTATATAAGAAAGAAAGAGAGGAGAGAAACTGGGTGCAGTGGCTCATGCCTGTAATCCTAACACTTTGGGAGGCTGAGGCGGGTAGATCACTTGAGGTCAGGAGTTCGAGACCAGCTTGGCCAACATGGTAAAACCCTGTCTCTACTAAAAAAATACAAAAATTAACCAGGTAGGGTGGTGGGCACCTGTAATCCCAACTACTGGGGAGGCTGAGGCAGGAGAATCACTTGAACTCAGGAGGTGGAGGTTGCCGTGAGCCAAGATTGCACCACTGCACTCCAGCCTAGGTGACAGGGCAAGACCCCGTATCAAAAAAATAAATAAATAATAAAATAAAGACAGAGAGAGAGAGGAGAGAGAAAGAGGTCAAAGAGCTGAGTAATTAGAGAATACACTCAAGCCCTGGCATTTACAGCCAGCAGCCCCCAGCCAAGGCCATGCAGATGGGGGAGGTGGAGTGGAGGAATGTGAATTCCACACACTCTGCAGTCATGGCCACTCCGTCCCCATCCTCATTGTCCAGAGGAAACAGAGACCATGGTGGCCAGGGCTTGCAGCAGCCAGCAGGAGCCCTGGATGCAGTGAGGTGCCTAGCTAGCTCTCCACCAGTCCACAAGGCAAGAGAGGAGGACAGTGCAGGAGCAGCCCAGAGTTCCAGTGCGACTCAAGTGACAGCAACCACCCAGATTCCTGCTCTACAGCAGGCTGGTGAGATTCTCCAGGTTCCTCTCCACAAGGAAGTTGCAATCAGGACCTGATGCCTTCAGCTGATTCTGCCCCTGGGGGTAGTGGATTCATCAGGGAAGGACCCCCCGGGAGCAGAAGGCTCAGGTCATGATAGTGACACAGATGACCAAGCCATTTATTCTGAATAGTAGATGAAATGTGTTCTTACATATACTGCACACTGGAGACATAGAACATAACAGCTGTACACATATTCTCCCTACTACTTCACAACCTTGGGAAACAGATATGATTATTACTATCACTCCCATTTTACACATGAGGAATCAGAGGCTTAGAGGGGTTAAATAAATTGCCCAAGTCACATTTCTTTGATCCCATAAGGAGTTTTCAGTCCTTCTCCTCTTTGTTCTAATTCTCTGAGGTTAGACCCATTTTCATCCAGCAAGAACTGGCCAAAGCCTGGTCAGTCCTGTGCATGGACAGAGCAGGGCAGCAGACTGGGAAGAGAAAGCAGCCTGGAGCGGGGCAGATGAGCTGGCTGGAGGTGATGGGGCAAGCTGCATCCCACAGTTCAGTGCCAGGGTGACAACAGACACTCAGAGGATCTCTAAGGAGACTCAGATGTGCTTGAAGGATACAGGGCTTCCTGAAGCCTCAGGATGCAGGTTTAAATGACAGTTATCCAAATCTCTAAGGAATGGTTGGCTCTCAAGGGCTGGGGAAAAGGGAATCTATAGAAACCTGGACTGTGTGCGCTGCATCCCAGATACATGGTAAGTGCCATGGCTTTTACATACATTAACAGGTTTTATCATCGAATTTTTTTTTCTTTTGAGACAGAGTCTTGCTCTGTTGCCAGGCTGGAGTGCAGTGGCGCGATCTCAGCTCACTGCAACCTCTGCCTCCCTGGTTCAAGTGATTCTCCTGCCTCAGCCTCCCGAGTAGCTAGGACTACAGGTGTGCACCATCACACCTGGCTAATTTTTGTATTTTTTGTAGAGACGGAGTTTCACCATGTTGGCCAGAATGCTCTGGATCTCCTGACCTCGTGATCCACTCTCCTCAGTCTCCCAATGTGCTGGGATTACAGGTGTGAGCCACCGCACCCAGCCTACCACACTCATTTTTGACTGCTGCATAGTGTTCCACTGAACAAACGTATCCCTCTTTCTTTAATCAGTCCCTTACGGGTAGATGTCATTCGGACTGTTACTAGGGTTTTTCAGTTACGAAAATGCTGCAGTGAGCATCCTTAAGCCTACATCTTTACCTACATATATGAGTGTCATATAACATCCCTGAATTTTAGTACATTTATTTGAAATGCTTGAAACTAGATGTGCTTTGGATTTCCATTTTCTTCTGGATTTTAGAATAGTTGCACACTGGTTGCATATCCCAAATCTGAAAATCTGAAATTCTCCAATGAGCATTTCCTTTGGGTGCAATGTGGGTGCTCAAAAAGTTTCAAATTTGGGGACATTTCAGATTTCAGATTTTTTTATTTGAGATGCTCAACCTGTAGGCACATGGCTCCCAGAATAAAGGCTACATTTCTTGGCACTGCTGCATTCAGGCATGGCCAAGAGACTAAGTGCTAGTCAATGGGACATAGCAGAAATGATGTGTGTAACTCTGGGATTGCTGCTTTAAAGGGAAGAAGTGTGGCTGTGTACCTTTCCCCATTGGCCCTGGCTGGAGTGTGGATGTGGAAGGGAGCTCTTTTCTATTATGCAGATAAGGGTAGCAGTCTAGGATAGCAGAGGAACAAAATATGAACCCTGGGCCCGCAACATCATGGAATCACACACTCCCACACCAACAGCTGTAGATTGATTAAGCTGGGCTACTATGTCCAGAAAGAGATATGCCTCTATTGTGTTTAAGCCACTGTTATTTGGGTTCTCAATTACGGCAATCACTCCAATACTCTAATTAAAATTAATACATTCATAGGAGAAATTCAGAGCAGTGGAATTGCTACATCAAAAAGTATATGCATTAAAAAATTTGATTACTAATGCCAAATTGCCTTCCACAGCTGCTGCACTAATTTATACTCCCACTAAGAGTACATGACGGCACCTGTTTCGCCAGAGCCTTGCCAACACTGCACATTATCAAGCTTCAAATATTTGCCCATAGTTGAAAAATAGCTAATAATTAAAAATTTTACATTAATGCAATTATGATGGAAAGGCAGAGTCTATGCCTATGTTTATTATTTTTTGCATACACTATCTTTCATCCTTATGCCAATTCTATGGCATGTTATTATTATCACCATTTAGTTTACCTCTAAAATGTTAACTGTGCAAGATGGCACAGTGCGTAAGTGACGGAGCCACCTCCGAATTCGGGTCTGACTCACTCTAAAACCAGAGCTCTTTTATCTGCCTCGCCAGGGTTTCCACCTCCCTATCACCACCTGTATGTGTACTAAACAGGAACATGAGGGCCCAGACAGGCAGATCGGCCTCCATGGCCAGGTCCACCTGGGCCCACTGAAGCATCGATAAATTAAGATCATCAGCTCTGACCTCAGATAGTTGGACTCATGAACTCCTGCTTAAGACAGAGGTAGCTGTGAGGTCTTTTTCTGCTTTTTTCATTGAATGGGAAAGGCTACCAAGCTTGACCAACTTGTAAGCATCTTCAAAAACACTTTTTTTCCTTTAGTTGTGTCATGTCTAAAACCAGTGGAGAAAATTGCCTTTCAGAATAAAAGTTGCAGCATGATCATCGATACCCTACATTCTAGGCAGAGAACAGCATCCCGACCAAAAGAAGAGGCCTTTGAGCTTCAATTTCCTCATCTTTATACTGAGAATAATCGTTAGCTTCTTATGTTTGGTGAGAGAGAAGAAGTAAATGTAAATGTATGCTTTGTAAATAGTAGACACTCCATAAATTATACCTGTTACTTTTTAATTGTTAGGACTTCTTTCCAATAGCCCTGCAGCTCACAGGTCTATGAAGTACACACATTTATACTGATATAACTAGGCTTCATTTACAAATTCATTCAGAAAACATGTATTGCTGAGTCTTGACACCTTTGGGCATGACATGAGGATAAGAGTCATAACACCAGCAAACACATGCATAGTTCTTACACCAATCCAGGCACTGTTCTGTTCTTTTCATATACTGACCCACCTAACCATCACAACCACAACTCTAATCTGGAGGATCCCCATCTTACAGATGGAGGAGTCTGAGTTGAGAGGGGCCAGTGAAGCCCACCTCTCAGAGCTTAACACCAGCGGCCTGGGTGAATTTCTTACACCTCCTGTAGCCACACCAGGCTTCTCACCATTCTCACTGCTGTTTCCAGGTGTTCCTCCCCTTGGAGAATATCCTAGCCACCTGTATTAGTCCATTCTCACACTGCCATAAAGCAATTCCTGAGACTGGGTAATTTATAAAGAAAAGAGGTTTAATTGGCAGGGCTGTGAGACAATTAAACCTCTTTTCTTTATAAATTATCCAATTAAACAGGAAGCAAAGCAGTTTCTGCTTCTGGGAAAGACTCAGGAAACTTAGAATCATGGCGGAAGGTGAAAGGGTAGCAGACATGTCTTAACGTGGATTAAGCAGGAGGAAGAGAGATAGCAGGGAGGTGCCACACACTTTTAAACAACCAGATCTCATGAGAACTCACTCACTATACAGTACCAAGGTGGGGATGGTGCTAAACCATTCATGAGAACTTTGCCCTCATGATCCATCCAATCACCTCTCACCAGGCTCCACTTCCAACATAGGGGATTACAATTGAATATGAGATTTGGGTGGGGACACAGATCCAAACCATATGATTCTGTCCCTGACCCCTCCCAAATCTCATGTTCTCACATTCCAAAATACAATCATCCCTTCTCAATGGTTCCCAAAGTCTTAACTGAGTCCAGTAATAACTCAAAAGCCCAAAGTCCAAGTCTTATCTGAGATAAAGCTAGTCCCTTCTACCTATGGGCCTGTAAAATAAAATTTAAAAAAATAGTTATTCCCAAGATACAATGAAGGTACAAGCATTGGGTAAATACTCCCATTCCAAAAGGGAGACATAAGCCAAAAGAAAGGGGCTGCAGGCCCCATGCAAGTTTGAGACCCAGCAGGGCAGCCATTAAATCTTAAGCTCCAAAATAATCTCCTTTGACTCCATGTCCCACATCCAGGGCACACTGGATGCAAGGAGTGGGTTCCCAAGGTCTTGGGCAGCTCCAGCCCTGTGGCTCTGCAGGCAATAGCCCCTGTGGCTGCTCTGATGAACTGTTGTTGAGTGCATGTTGCTTTTCTAGGTTCATGGTATAAGTTGTCAGTGAATCTACCATTCTGGGGTCTGGAGGATGGTGGCCCTCTTCTCACAGCTCCAGTAGGCAGTGCCCCAATGGGGACTCTGTGTGGTGGCTCCAACCCCACATTTCCCCTCTGCACTGCCCTAGTAGAAATTCTCCATGAGGGCTCTGCCCCGGCAGCAGGCTTTTGCCTGGACATTCAGGCTTTTCCATACATCCTGTAAAATCTCAGTGGAGGCTCCCAAACCTCAACTCTAGCACTCTGGGTACCCACAGGCTTAAGACTATGTGGAAGCTGTGAAGGCTCATAGCTTGCACCGTCTGAAGCAGCAGCCTGAGCTGTACCTGGGCTCCTTTGAGCTAAGGCTGGAGCTGAAGCAGCCAGAATGCAGGGTGCAGTGCCTTGAGGCTGCTCATGGTGGCAGGGCCCTGGGCCTGAAAAAATTCCACATGGCATTTTTATAGCAATGTCCCACTTTTCAGTACCAATTTTCTGTATTGCCGAGACCAGCTCAGTCATGGGGACCCTAACGCAGCGGTGCTAGAGGAATTAAAGGCACACACAGAGAAATATAGCATGTGGAGTGGGAAATCGGGGTCTCACAGCCTTCAGAGCTGAGAGCCTCGAACAGAGATTTACCCACATATTTATTGACAGCAAGCCAGCGATAAGCATTATTTCTATAGATTGTAGGTTAACTAAAAGCATTCCTTATGGGAAATAAAGGGATGGGCCAAAAAAAAAGGCATGAGTCTGGCTAGTTATCTGCAACAGGAACATGTCCTTAAGGCACAGATTGCTCATGCTATTATTTGTGGTTCAGGAACACCTTTAAGCGGTTTCCACCCTAGGTGGGCCAGGTGTTCCTTGCCCTCATTCCAGTAAACCCACAACCTTCAGTGTGGGCATCATGGCCATCATGAACATGTCACAGTGCTGCAGAGATTTTGTTTATGGCCAGTTTTTGGGCCAGTTTATGGCCAGATTTGGAGGCCTGTTCCCAACACTGTATTAGTTCGTTCTCACATGGCTATAAAGAAATAACTGAGACAGATAATTTATAAAGAAAAGAGGTTTCATTGGCTCACTGTTTTACAGGATATATAGGAAGTATAGTGGCTTCTGCTTCTGGGGAGGCCTCAAGAAACTTAGAATCATGGTGGAAGGTAAAGGGGAAGCCGACATGTCTTACATGGATGAAGCAGGAGGAAGCAGGGGGGGCAGGTGCTGTACACTTTTAAACAACCAGATCTCGTGAGAACTCACTTACTATACAGTACCAAGGGGGGCTATGGTGCTAAACCATTCATGAGAATTCTGCCTCCATGATCCAGTCACTTCCCATCAAGCCTCACATTGGGCATTACAATGCAACATGAGTTTGGATGGGGACACAGATCCAAACCATATCACTGCCATTTCCTTCCTGGCGCACCTCCAGTATCACCTTCTCCTCCCTCCCTTTGTATTGTTTCCTACCCTGCTTCTGCCTCCCCTCAAGCCTTCTCAACTCCCTGCTTTATTGTAGGTCTTCACTGAGACCTATGACAGACCTCAAGGGCAGGGATGTGTCTGATTCATCTGCGCATCTTGGGCCTGGTCTATCCAGGCAGAGGCAGCCTTTCCAGAGAAGAACTAAGGGAGCAAGAACTCAAGGGAATAGGCCAGGAGCTCCCTGGTTTAATGGAACTAGGTAGAATTTTGCAATAGTATCTGGATTCTTAGAGTACTGGTCCATCTCTGTACTTCTTAGAGTATAGGAGAGAAGAGTTGACATCCACAGAGCCATGAGACCTCATTGAAACAGGGGGGAAATCTGCCATTTGGAAGACATGGCAGGAACATCTCCCATCCAACTCCCTTTTCTGAGACAGAGAGAAGCACTCACAGGAACATCTGCCCACACAGCCTATGGGAGCAACCACTTCCTGTAGACCCTGGTGAGGGCTGGCTGGGGAGAAGGGGAGGGCGGCAGCAGCCCAGCATGTCGCCAGGTGGCTAAACCTCAAGGACAGTATGTGCCCAGTGGATCCGTATGCTGATGTCTCCAGGCTGGGTTTAGGCTGGCCCCTCCTCTTGTGTTTGGGCTTTGTATTCTGGGAGAAGTTTCCCAAAGATTATGTCCTAAGACAAGACAGTCAGGTCAGGAGAAAGAGTTCCTGAGTCTCCCTGAACCTAAGCACCAGGTCCAGGGGCCCAAGACTTCATGGCCGTGGGGTGCCATGTGCCCGCTTTGGCATGTCCAGAAGAACGAAAACCCATCCAATACAAAAAGGGAAAAGTCCAGGGGATTTCCATCAGACAAGAAATCATAAAGTTGTACATGTTTTGCCTGATTTGAATCCAGACAGATTTCTAGGTGGACCCAGGAAAGAAGTCAGTGGGCCAGAAGGGCACTTTCTTATAGGACTTTGGCCTCTGACTACTGCCAGCAGTACTAGACCAGGAATGCCTTGAGGATGGGGATGGAGTATGACTCTTTTTTGCATCCCTAGCCATTAGCACAACCCGTGACATACACTGAGCTATCAATAAGTTTTTATTGATTGAATTAATGAATAGAAGGATAAATAGATAAAAATGAATGAAATGAAGATCATTAATGGATCTTTTTTATTATTATACTGTAAGTTCTAGGGTACATGTGCACAATGTGCAGGTTTGTTACATATGTATACATGTGTCATGTGGGTGTGCTCATTCTGAACAAACTATCAAGGACAGAAAACCAAACACCGCACGTTCTCACTCATAGGTGGGAACTGAACAGTGAGAACACTTGGACACAGGGTGGGGAACATCACACACCAGGGCCTGTCGTGGGGTGGGGGGAGGGGAAGGGATAGCATTAGGAGATATACCTAATGTAAATGATGAGTTAATGTCCATTAGGATCTTGATGATTCTAGTTTAAAATGCCAGTCATTAGCTAGACCACCCCTCCCACCACCACCACCTAGTAACTAACATCATCTTCTTTCCCAATAATTAGACACATTTTATGATAACTTTGGTCACACCTGCCAAGATGTCCCACATTTTACCTACTGAGACTAGAGAACAAGAAAATTCCCATATGTGCTTCCAGGATAAAATCATTAGACCTTATTAGTTGAAAGACTTTGAAGAACATTATAACTTATGTTTCCCAATGTATAAAATGGGGGTAAAAAGCATAACTATCTCCAATTATCTCCAAATTAAATGAGATAATTCATGTAAAGCACTGAGCTGAGTTCAGGGCATCTATTAAGTTCTTAATAAATGCTAGCATCATTATTACTGTCATTCCTGGTAGTCCAGGATACCTTTTCTTTTCTTTTTTCTATTTTTTGCTACAGGGTCACCCACTCAGTCTGTTCCCCAGGCTGGAATGCAGTGCATAATCATAGCTCACTGTAACCTTGAACTCCTGGGTTCAAGCAATCCTCCCACCTCACCCTCCTGAGTAGCTGGGACTACAAGCACGAGCTACCATGCTTGGCTAATTTTAAAATTTTTTTTGTAGAGACTGGGTCTCATTTTTTTGCCCAGGCTGGTCTCAAACTTATGGCCTCAAGCAATCCTCCTGTCTCAGCCTCCCAAAGTGCTAGAATTGCAGGCATCAACACTGCACCCAGTCCCAGGATACTTTTTCAGTGGACTTTAATTCCTTCATACTTTCTGTTTTATAATATTTTAGAGAATGGGATTTCCCACCATCAATGTTATTCTTGCCTGCCAAGCACAGGTGTTCTGTCTTTGAAAAGGACAGAGGCTTCTCTTTGAAAGACAGAGCCCCAGGACGGTGGTGGCTGCTGCCTCCAGAATGTGGTCTCCCCAGAGCAAGCTGGACTGTGAAGTCTGCCAGCCCCAGAGGGACTGAGCAGGAACTAGGTCGAGCAATGGCCCGGTGGCCACTCTGGATCTCCACACTCCCATCCCGCCACTCCCACCTGCAACGGAGGGCACTCCTCACTCCTCTGGGCTGCGGCTCCCCAGGAGAGCTGCAGGGGGAAGGTGCTCTCACTCTGGCCACAAGACTGCTGAACGCGGTTAATTTCAGAGCCAGAGGGTGGATTCTTCTTCAGGTTGTCAGCAGCATCTATCCCCAGCACGAATCCCTGTCAGCTCCCGCAGGCCCCATTCTGTGAAAGGAAATGGGAGACTCAGGGTCAAATCATTTGGAAAGACAGGAGTTCAGGCCTTGACAGAGTAAGAAAGAGGTCAAAGCCTGAGTTACTACCTTTACTGGGCTTAATTTCCACATAGGAAGGTAAGGCAAACAGCAGCGTAGCACGTTGTTGCTGAGTGGAACTCAGGTTGATCTGGTCTGGCTTTTCCATTGTTCAGCTGAGGACACCAAGAGGCTTGGTAGCCCTGCCCAAAGTCACAGAGACACCTTGGGCTGAGCCCGGACTAGACCCGGTCTCAGGCCTCATGCTCGACTATCCTTTTTTGTAGGGTCTAGTTTTTGTCATAAGGGAATGACCACAGTTTGCTGAGGCAGCCAGAGACTTGTTGCTACTGGCATCTAGCAGGTAGAGGTCAGAGATGCTGCTGAAAACGGCACATGTATGACAGCTCCACAATAAAGAACTGTCATACCCAGAGCGTCAACTCAGCTGGCTCTGTCAGCGAGTGTAGGTAACACTCTAGGCTGATCACCCAAGCTTCCTGGAAGAGTGGAATTGCAAGAGGGGAAAAAATGTAGGAGAAATAGCTTATAGTTTAGCATTTCCACTGTTTGGTGAGAGAACAGGTGTAGTGTTTTTTTCTGACACTTCTGATACCAAGTGTGTGGAGTGTGTTCCACACTCGTGACCCGTGACTCTGACATCAACAGGAATCCAACAATCAGTTCAGTTCTGACACTAACTCCTGAAGTTAGAGCCGACTGCGCATGTTCAAGGCTCCGTCCCAGACTGCCCCCGCTTCAGATGCCAGCCACAAGTCCAAGAAGCCGCCCATACTTCTGACCGACTATACATTTGGGAATTTCTACAACCCCTTCCTCAGTTTTGATAATTCACAGCTCATAAAACTCAGGAAAATGCATTAACATTTGCCCATTGATTATAAAGGATACAATTCGGGAACAACCAAATGGAAGAGCTGCATAGGGAGGGGGAGGTTTCCATGCCCTCTCCAGATGCACCATCCTTGAAGTGCGTCAATGTCTTTCTTTTATTTTTTAAACAGCGTCTCACACTGTCACCCAGACTGGAGTGCAGTGGTAAAATCTTAGCTCACTATAGCCTCAACGTCCTGGGCTCAAGCAATCCTCCTGCCTCAGCCTTCCAAGTAGCTGAGACTACAGGCACATGGCACTATATGGCTAAATTAAAAAAAATTGTTTGAGGGGCTGGGCACAGTGGGTCATACTTGTAATCCCAGAACTTTGGGCTTAGGTGGGAGGATTGCTTAAGACCAGGAGTTTGAGATCAGTCTGGGCAACATAGTGAAACCTCATCTCCACTAACAATAAAAAAAGTTGGCTGGGCATGGTGGCACACACGCCTGTGGTCTCAGCTACTCAGGAGGCTGAGGTAGGAGGATCACCTGAGCCCAGGAGGTCAAGGCTGCAGTGAGCTGAGATGGTGCCACTGCACTCCAGCCTGGGCAACAGAGTGAGACCCCCGTCTCTTAGAGGCTGGTCCTGAACTCCTGGCCTCAGGTGATTCTCTCACCTTGGCCTCTTAAAGCAATGTTTTTCTCAACCCAGAAGTTCTCTGAATCTCTGTCATTTAGGTTTTGTTCTTGTTTTTATTAAAACAAACTTTTTTAAAGAGATAGGGTCTCTCTATGTTTCCCAGGCTGGCCTCAAATTCCTGGGCTTAAGCAATCCTCCCACCTCAGTTCCCTCAGTAGCTGGGATTACAGGTTTCAGCCACTGTATCTGACTTCACTTAGGAATTTTTTGGGAGATTTTTATCTGACTTCATTTAGGAGTGTTTTTGCGGGGGCAGGGATTTTAAACACAGCTATGCTGCTGTGCTTCTCTTACTTTCCTACGTGGAAATTAAGCCCTTTAAAGGTAGTAACTCAGGTTTTGACCTCTTTCTTGCTCTGTCAAGGCCTGAATTATGCAGGCATGATTGATGAAATCATTGGCCATTTGGTGACTGGACTTAATCTCCAATCCCTTTTCTCTCCTTGAAGGTCAGGAGTGAGGAGGTGGGGTTGAAAGTTCTAACCCTCTAATCACATGGTTGATTTTTCTAGTGACCAGCCCCCATCCTGGAGCTATCTAGGGCCTCTCCATGATTCATCTCATTAGCATACAGGGCAATCAATTCCAAGGATTTTGAGGCGCTGTGTCAGGAACCAGGGACAATGACCAAATAATTATTTTGTATTATACCACAGCAAGCCCCGGATGGCTCAATGTCTTGGGCTGAAAGGGAGGGGCTGTTTGAGTCATGAGACAAGAGAACAACAGTGGGAGGTGTCCTCTGTGTTCATACTCTCCTGTGCAGCTTGGTGAGCCTCAGGCTTTACAGGATGTAGGTGGTGTGGGCCCTCCATTACCTCATCCTGTACTCAGGCTATGAAATGCGTCAGATGCCAGCCTTCTTGTAAAAGTTGGGGAGAGGCTGCTATGGTCAGAATGTTTTTGTTCCCTCCAAAACTCACGTGTTGGAAACTTAATCCCCAATGCAACAGCACTGGGTGGTGGGGCTTACTGGGAGGTGTTTGGTTCATGAGGGTGGAGTATGAGTGGATTAAAGCCAGTCTAAAAAGGGCTTGTGGATGCGGGTTCCGTCTCTTCTGCATTTCTGTCCTGTGAGGAACAGTGATTGCCCTGCTCTTGAGGATGTCATGTGTAAGGTACCATCCTGGGGGTGACCCTCTCCAGACACCAAGCCTGTTGGCACCTTGATCTTGGACGTCACAGCCTCCAGAACTGTGAGAAACAAATTTCTGTTCTTTATGAATTACCCAGTAATGTTTATAGCTGCACAAAATGGTTTAAGACAGACGTCATAGCAAGCTTCAGTTTTTACTTTTTCCCCTTGCATCTGAATAATTGGAAGCAGAAAGAACAACTGAGTGCTTTATTTCTGCAACCACCATGCTGCTACTGAGTGAAGGGAAGGGAGGGATAAGAGCTTGCCTTCTTTCCTTGTGTTAATTGCAGCATCTTCCAAAATCCAGTAAGGAAGGTATGAAGTGAGCCTACCTAGACCAGTCTCCAGATGAGGGGACTGTAGCTACAGATTGCTATGTTTCCCGTTGTTGGTGGTGGCAAGATTTCATACTGTCCCGGGCTTGCCTTTGCTCAAAATGAAAGGCATTGACACCAAAGGAAGTGGTGAAACTGTGGGCATTCTACGCTTTAGAAATTTGGTATCTGGAAACCTGCAGACCTGAAGAGGCAGTAGCTTCTCCTGAAGATCTGATACCCAAGTGCTACCCAGACAAGGAGCTGACTTGTCAGGAAGTGTGGTGGACCTTGACGCAAAAACTCAAACCACAAATGTTTCACTTCTAAATTTTGCAGCCTTTGTTATACAGACATTTTTGTTAAGCCCTGTATAAAACAATGGGATGGCTGGGTTCTTTCCCTTCCTCATGGTGACTACATGCATCTTCTATGAACATTCCCATGTCACGTGGTCAGCTTCCAAGAAAGACTTTACCAATGAGTCTGTTTACAGATTCTCAACCAGAGGACTTACAGGAATGCACAGTAGCTATTCTTTTGGGATGCAGAGGTACATGAGCCCCAGACCTCATCCCCAATCAGGCAATTGGGTGAAAATGGTGTGGTTACTGATGGTGAGAGGACAGGGATAGTGGGGAGTTTCCTGTGGAGGGTCTACCACTGAAGAAATCTCTCTATCTCCTGGTTTGATCCAGGCTTTCCAGGGATAAAATAAGAGGGGAAAACAAAGAAGTAATCATTCCCCAGTCCCAAATATGCCCCATCTCTGACTCAGCTCCCAGCAGAGCAGTAACAGGTCCCGGCTTATCAGATGGCTTCAGAAGGGGGTGGGTGCCTGGGTGGGTGCCTGGCTGTGTGCAGTTAGGAGGTCTCAGCAGCAGCCTCTGAAGCCAACTGCTTGGCTGGAATCTACATGTGCTACTCACTAGCTGGGGAACTTACAGCAAGTTACTTCACCTCTTGTAAGAGTCTCAGTTTTCTCATCGGTCAAAAGGTAGAACTAATAGCAGCTTCATTCACAAAAGCTGAAAGGTGGAAGCAAGCCAAGTGTTCACCCGCTGAGAACTGCATAAACAAAATGTGGCCTAGACATACATGGAATACTATTCAGCCTCAAAGGAAGAGAATCTGGACATGTACTGCAACACAGATAAACTCTGAAGACATCCTGCTGAGTCCAAGGACAAACACTGTATGATTCCACTTAGATGAGGTACTTAGAGCCATCAAATTCATAGAGATAGAAAGTAGAATGGTGCAGGTCAGGCATTCAACACCAGCCTGGCCAACATGGAAAAACCCTGTCTCCGCTAAAAAACACAAAAATTAGCCAGGCGTGGTGGTGTGCACCTGTAATCCCAGCTACTCGGGACTCTGAGGCATGAGAATCACTTCAACCCAGGAGGTGGAAAGGTGGAACCAAGATCACACCATTGCACTCCAGCCTGGGCAACAAGAGCAAGACTCGGTCTCAAAAAAAAAAAAAAAAAAAGGAAAGTAGGATGGTGGTTTCCAGGGGCTGGAGGAAGAGGGAAATGGGAAGTTCTTGCTTAATGAGGGTAGTTTCAGTTTTGCAAGATGAAGAGTTCTGGAGATGGCTGGGAGGATGGATGCACAACAATATGAATGCACTTAATGCCACTGAACTGCACACTTAAAAACGGTTACAATGGCAAATTTTGTGTACGTGTATTTCACCATAGTTTTAAAAAATAAATTAAATAAGTAAGGAGAAATAGTACCCACATCAGGGTTGTTTTAGGATTAAATGAGTTAATCGAGTTAATTCACTGGTTCTCTACCAGTGAGCTTTTGTCCCCTCCACTCTGCCCCCCCAGGGGACATTTTGTTCCCAGACCAAACTGAGGGTCAGGCTGCTATTTCTCGCCACCCAATAACGAGATGCAGATGAACTGGGGGGCAAGAGAGGTTTTACTTTCTGCAATCGGTTACAGGGAGAAGGCCTGGAAATTATCGCCAGACCAACTCAAAATTACAAAGTTTTTCAGAGCTTATAAGCCTTCTAAGCTATATGTCTACATGTAAGTGTGCACTCATTTAAAGACATAAGTGATTACCTTCTTTTAATCCACAACTAAGGTCTCAGTCCTGAAGACCTTCCTCTGGAGCCTCAGTAAATTTACTTCATCTAAATGGGTCCAGGTGCTGGGGTGATTACCCTTATCTTGTCTCCTGTTAAATTACGGAGGTTTGAGGAGTTCCTTTAGACTCCCAATAAACTTATTTGTGGAGGCCTGGGGAGTTTCTTCAGACCCCCAATAAAATTCGTTTAATCCTAAAAGGGTCCTGTTAAGAATTCCTTCCTTATTCTGTCATGCTTTAAGGCCCAGGAAAGGCCTAGGCAAAACTCTTGGTGGGCTTGTGTTACATTCCAGCCTTTGTATAAGGGCACTAGCTTTTTTCTTTCAGCCTTTAATGTTTAACTTAACCACGCAATCAGTACTGAAACAGTTGTTATGGAGGCCTGTGTTAGTGAGACCTGGCCTGCCACAATTTGACAAAAGTTGGTTACCACAACTTGTAGAAGGTGGGCTGGTGCTACTGGCATCTGGAGGGTAGAGACCAGGGATATGGACGGGACAGTGCTCCACATCAACACATCAAAGAACTGTCCTGCCCAGGATGCCCAGGTTGAGAAGTTTCAGTGTAAAGTACCTGGTGCAGAGGCCAGAGGTGGTGGCTCACGCCTGTAAACCCAGCACTTTGGGAGGCCAAAGTGGGCGGATCACCTGAGGTCAGGAGTTCAAGACCAACCTGGTCAACATGGTGGAACTCTGTCTACTAAAAAATAACAAAAATTAGCCGGGCATGGTGGTGCAGGCTTGCAGTCCCAGCTACTCCGAAAGCTGAGGCAGGAGAATCGCTTGAACCCAGGAGGCAGAGGCTGCAGTGAGCTGAGATTGCATGACTGCACACTGGCCTGGGCTACATAGTGCGGCTCTGTTTCCAAAAAAAAAGAAAAAAAAAATCTCCCTCGTAATTTCTCTCCGTTGTCCTCATTAAGATCGGGTGTGTGCACACATCCCTCACCTGAGTGTGTGTCGGCAGCACTGAGGCCCCTGCACCCAGAGGCTGGCTGCCTGTGATGTCCTCGTGACCCAGGACGCAAACGATCGTTGTGGCATATTAGAACACCAGACGCTGGCCGGGCGCGGTGGCTCAAGCTTGTAATCCCAGCACTTTGGGAGGCCGAGACGGGCAGATCACGAGGTCAGGAGATTGAGACCATCCTAGCTAACACAGTGAAACCCCGTCTCTACTACAAAATACAAAAAAAAAAAAAAAAAGCAAAACTAGCCGGGCGAGGTGGCGGGCGCCTGTAGTCCCAGCTACTTGGGAGGCTGAGGCAGGAGAATGGCGTAAACCCGGGAGGCGGAGCTTGCAGTGAGCTGAGATCCGGCCACCGCACTCCAGCCTGGGCGACAGAGCGAGACTCGTCTCAAAAAAAAAAAAAAAGAACACCAGACGCTAGGCGTCCTTCCCTGCAGCGCAGTCACCTTGTCGCCGTCAGCGGTCCCTGTCTATGCGGATGGAAGCAGGGCAGTTTGCTCTTTGTTCTGTAGAGGCTGCCCTCACCTCGCTGTCCCCTGAGAGGAAAGGGTTGGTGGCCGAAGGCACATCCAGAGCCATCCTTACAGCCCCGCGTGCAGCCTCTCGTGAGAGTCAGTGCACTTTGCACACAGATTCTGCAACACCCAGGATATTTCCACCGGTGATTGTGATGGTAAAGTTTAGGGTGGCAGGGGTCGTATTTAACCAGGAGAAAGAACTTACACGTGGCAAATGCACAGAAGTATAGGAGTCACGCAATAGATGTGTGCACGAGAAACGGCCAGTTGCCAGTAGTGTGCAAACTCCTGGCTTAAACAGGTCCTAAGAGCCTTTCATTCATTGATTTTTCCTTTCTCACCTCTCTTTTGGGATGCGCGCATGTCTTGGGGGTCACTTTTCCATTCCTCTGACCCCAGCACCCCACCCTCAGGCTCTCGCCAGCGTCGGCTGAGCTCCTGCTGCCATCTTGTGGCCGTTCACGCAAGGTGCACCAGAGAGGCAGAGCCCCTGCTGTCCTTGTCCTAGGACTTGATTTGCAGATTTGGGAGCCTTCCTGACTCTGGGGTGCTCATTTCCTTCACGAACAGAAAGAAAAGCCACTCCTGGGCACATTGCTGTCATGTGTGAGGCTAGAAGCACTCCCTACCATGGGATTCTCTCAACTGTCCCTAATTTGCCTCTCTAGTCCTCACGTGCAGTGCAATTCACTGTGTGTGTGTGTGTGCGCGCGCGTGCCTGTATGATAGTGTGTGTGTGTGTGTGTGTGAGAGAGAGAGAGAGAGAGAGAGAGAGAGATTATTGATAAGGGACAGGTAGAAGAAGCAGGGTAGGCACTGATGCTAGTACTGTACTTCGAAGTCCTCAAGGAAGAAGTTGCCTCGTTTTAAACCAAGGATTTGGGTGTCTCTAGAGAGGAAAAACGGGAGCTGAAGAGCTCATGAAAAGCTCCATCACAACGAAGGATTGTCTTGTCTTTTTAGCCACATCCTCCCATTCACATTGCAGCATATTGAGATCTCGACACTGTCTCCACTCTTTCTTTGGCATATGGCTTCCAATTTGAGCTCCCCTGGGGTGAAGAACCTTTCAAGTCCACAAGCTGCATCTCACACAGGGCTGAGCCTAGGGAAGGTATTAAATGTTTCTTGAATGAAAGAACCTTATCTTCATTCAGATGCTAAGAGATCAGCATATTCTGTCAATTTTTCTTCCAGAAATCATTTTCCTATCCCTAGCCCCCTCTCTTTATTCCCAGTGTCAATGTAATGCGTGCCATGTGCCATTCAGCCACCCAGATTTTCCTTTATGATGAGATGCTCGTTCCCCTTGACTGCACAAAGTTAAGTCCCTCTCCAGGGATTGCCCTCCATCCAAAGGAAACGGATTCACCCAAGGTTAAATCTCCTCCTGGGGGCAGCCCACATTCCATAACTAATCAATGCTGGCGGTGGTGGCCCCAGCCCCTGTACCTCAAATCGACACAATTCCAAAGGACCATCGGAGACCCAGAACTTCCCATGGGATTGGCTGAGGCCTCTGTGGTGACTGCATTGCAGTTCACCTTCCCCCTCTGCCCAAAGTGCTTCCTTCACTCCTCACAGGTTGAGGGCTATGGTTGCCCTGGAGAAAGACAGCAAAAGGCCGAGAGCAGTTACTCTTTGCAGAGGACAAAGTGTCAAAGTCCAACAGGCTTCCTTGGTAGCATATAAAGAGATCGTCGTCTTCTTCAACCAGAGGGCAGAAGCAGCTGAGGCTCCGAAGGGAGTAGAGCTCCAGAGAAGACTGAACTCTCAATTTAGACGAGTCCACTATGCCAAGGCCCCAGCTGGGAAGGAGACTTGAGATGGGAATCATGGCAGTTCTAGAGCTGTCTGTGAGATTGGCTGAAATCTCTGTCATAACTGCATTACAGTTCAACTTGAGGTTCTTGAAACCCCAGGTCCTCCAAACGCTGGCCTACAGATGTGACCCATACCCCTCTCCTTGAAGACAACTGAAAGACTCCTCATCCCTTTCATAACCTACTCCCACCTCCCTGCGTGGCTAAAAACTGGTCAAGCCACAACATAACCAGGCCAGGAATGTACTGGGTCCCCTGAGGGAGAAGGAGACCATACACCAAAGAAGCTATAGGGCCTAGCCAGCATGTACTGGCAGAAGCAGAGAGGATATATATGGGATGGGATCTGGAGGGCACTGAATCTAGAGAAATAGAACATAAAGTTGGATAATAGAGAGTTTATTAATATGAGGACATTCTTCTATGATACAAGATGAATATCTTGTTGATATAGACAGGAGACAGGGAAATACTGGGTAGAAGAGGGCAGTTCCTCAGTAAAGTCCCCACCCTCAAGCCTGGATACCCATGGCCCTAAATGGGAACAGGCATTCCTGTTTTCACGTTCAAAAGTTGCCTTTTGGCCTGCCACACCTGGTTATCCTGTACCCATATAAACTCCAAACCCCCAGCTCCAGGAGTAGATGAGCAGATGAACAGAAGAGCAGCAGAGAAGGAGAGAAGAGAAGGAACATTGGGAGGAGTTCAGCTGGGGACAGTTGGAGAGGAAATCAGCCTCAGGAGAGCCAAACTCCAGGGAAAGATCACCATCCTACTTCATCCCCTTTCCAGCTCCCCATCCATCCCACTGACAGCCACTTCCACCACCCAATAAAACCCCTGCACTCACCATCCTCCAAGTCTGTGTGTCACCTGATTCTTTCAGAACGCTGGACAAGAGCTCAGGATACAGAAAGCTGTCACACTGGCCCTCTGCCCTTGTGAAAAGGCAGAGGGTCTACTAAGCTGTTTAACACTTAAGCTATCAGTGGATGGCAAAGCTAAAAGAGCGCACTGTAACACATGCCCACTTGGGCTTCAGGGGTCCCAGGCGTCCACCCTCAGATGCTGCTGTGGGGCCAGAGCCCAGAAGCGCTTGCCCCAGCTCCTGCACCTGCCTGTCTGTGTGCTCTCCCTCCCATAAGGGGTTTGAGCAGTGGCTGTGGCCAAACAGACAAGCCACACCCCATTGCACGTCCTGCGAGGGGTGTCAGGGAACTCTCCCATGTCCTTATCGAAGCTCCTATATGCAAATATGCTGCTAGGTTGATTCTTAGAAGCTAGGAAAAATCACCAGCCTATACTAAGTGAAGTAGAAATGCCAGAATTGCCATGGCAAGTGATAGAGAAAGGGACCAAAGGCCCAGAGAAGTGGGCTTGATAACTTCTCTGGACTTTCAAAGGCATTTTATATAAGGTGAGAAAACCCACCAGCCAATTACGTTTCATAGGATGGAGGCCTAGAAAGAATACTTTGACTAGCAAAGTGATAAAAAAATGTGTTGATGAGAGGGGCACCAGCATTACTGAAGAAGCTCAGTGGTGGCCATCCTTTGCATACCAGGGCTGAGACTAGCAAATGCTCTTATAGAACTAGCTTTCCCTATAACCACGGGATGATGGGGTTTCAAATTAACAGAGGCCAGGAAGCACATGGCATCAGAAACCAGGTGTTTGTAATTACTGTAATAAGGAACAAGGTTGGAGTGGCAGCCAGGGCAGCCTGATCCAGAGAGAATGTGACAATTGTTAATAGAACATGGCATTCTGAAGGTCAAAATAGATATGTGGGCAGCCACCAAGGGTCTCACTCAATCTATACAATCAAGGAGTCTGAGGGAAGCACTCTCATAAAAAGTCACAATCTGTTGTCTAGTTTCTGCACCTGGGTCAGTTTTCAGACCTAGAACTTGGTGGCTGAAAGAAGAGCTGGGCCCTCAGAAGAACCTTGCAACACCACAGCAATGTATATGCTATGATTATCTTTATTTAGCCTTCCCCACAGGACCTATGGGCCAAAGGCAATATCCAGAAACTTTGAGGACTGGTTGGACACAGACACAAGGCCTGAGCTAATTGATATTGGACACCCAAGCCACCACCAGGGAGAATGGAGGGTGAGGAGGCCATACGGGGACCAGCTAAGAAAGTCCTGGTGCAGGTCTCATGGTGGGCTTGTTGGGTCAGAGAATTGTCCCATGGTTATTTCCCATGTCCTTAAGCATATAAGCAGAATGGACATATTTGGCAGTTAGGTGAACCAACTAGTTAATCAACCACATTGGGGAAGGCCAAGTGGAAATCTATGAGATTTCTCCCCACTTCCAGCCAAGTTGGTAAATCACAAACAATCCTATTAATATATCCTGTGGGGACTAGAAGAGACATAAAGGAGAGGGTTTGTGGCCTCCATATTCCAACTGATTCACTAGTCAGTCATCCAGCCGCCCAACAGGTTCACACTGCCCACTGCCTAGACAGAGCCGATTTATCAAGACAGGGGAATTGCATCAGAGAAAGAGTAATTCACATAGAGCCGGCTGTGTGGGAGACTGGAGTTTTATTATTACTCAAATCAGTCTCTCCGAGCATTTGAGGATCAGAGTTTTTAAAGATAATTTGGCAGATAGGGTCTCGGGAAGTGAGGAGTGCTGACTGGTCAGGTTGGAGATGGAATCGTAGCGGGTGGAAGTGAGTTTTTCCTGCTGTCTTCTGTTTCTGGATGGGATGGCAGAAATGGTTGAGCCAGATTATTGGTTTGGGTGATGTCAGCTGATCCAGGGAGCACAGGGGCTGCAAAATATCTCAAGCACTGATCTTAGGTTTTATATTAATGATGTTATCCTCAGGAGCAATTTGGGGAGGCTCAGACTCTCACAGCTGGAGGCTGCATGACCCCTAAACTATAATTTCTAATCTTGTAGCTGGTTTGTGAGTCCTACAAAGGCAGACTGGTTCCTAGGCAAGAAGTAGGTTTTTTAGGGAAAAGGCTAGTATCAATTTTGTTTCAGAGTCAAATCATAAACTAAATTCCTTCCCAAGATTAGCTTGGCCTATGCCCAGGAATGAACGAGGGCAGCTTACAGGTTAGAAGCAAGATGGAGCCAGTCGGGTCTGATCTCTTTCACTGTCAGAATTTCCTCAGTTATAATTTTTGCAAAGGTGGGTTTCAGTCAGGCCCCTACAAAAAGCATACAAATGTGGTATCTTTCCTAGAGCAAATTAACACTGTATCAGGTACATGGCATACAGCCACTCTGGCAAGTGTATTCTCATCCATCCCTGCAGAAAATGAGCACCGGAAGTAGTTTGCATTCGTGAGGTGAATAATCATTTGCATTTGTAGGCTTGCCCCAAGGTTATGTTAATTCTCTGCCCTCTGTCAAAATATAGTCTGAAGAAAGCTGAACCTTCTGGACATGCTGCAGAACATTACATTAATCCACGACATTGATGACATTATGTTGATCAGACTGGATGAGCAAGAATTGGGAAGTCTAGTGAGAGATAAACCCTATCAAGATTCAGGAGCCTGCTGGGACATCACCTTCAAATTAAAGGACTCAAAAGGAATCACATGCCCTATACGATCAACCTGGGTTCTGAGGTCAGCATAGTCCATTCATGGGAACATTATTCTGGCCCATTTGCCAAGACACATGGAAAGTTACCAGCATTGAGTAGGACCCAGAGGAGAAAATAGCTCCACAGCCAGTCCAGGCTGTGATATAAGCAGTCTTGTCACTTGGTCCATGCAATCTGGTATTCAAATTATCTGTGATTGAGAAAAAATGCTATATAGAGTTTATGGTAAACCTAACTGGAGAATCACAATGTAGACCCATAGGGTTCTGGAGTAAGGTAACAGAGAACTATATGCTACAGTTTATATATTTGCAACAGAAAATTACATACTATTTAGAAACAGCTCCTGGTTTGCCACTGAGGCTTGGTAAAGAGTATTTGATCACAGAACTTGTCAGACACTAAGCCACATGTCTGAGGGGGCCTAGCAGGAATCCATCCTAAGATGGAAGTGGCACAGAGGACCTACACAGACTGTATGAGCAGGTGGTGCAGACCCTCCCATGTCATTCACTACTGTCACACGAGGACCTTTCCTCAGCTCACGCAGATGGCCAATAGGGTGAGGGGTGAATCCCTTATAACCAACTGATGGAGGAGGAAAAAAGCCAAGTTTGGCTCAAGATGGGTTGGTTCAATATGTATATGCAAACCATTAATGGGCTGCTGCAGCAATGCAGCCCCGTGCTGGTGGCCTTTAAGACAGTAGTGAGGGAAATCAGAGAGAGGCAAACGTCAGGCTATCAGGTCATCCACTTTATGTGGAAAGAGAACAGAGGCCAGAAAAAAACATGGACTCAGGGGAATAGCAAATGGCTGGGCTAGTTTGTCAGGGGCCTAGGAGAAAGAAAAGACTGGGGACAAGGGTAGAGGCACATGGACGGATCTCCAGGAGTGGGAATGGAATGTAAAGATCTTTGCATGTTCATGCTCACCAGAGAGTGTATGCTGTGGAGGAGGCACTCAACAACCCAGTAGTCCGAATCACTGGTAGTGGTCCAAACAAGTAGTAGTCTAGTTGACATCAGCCATCTTCTTCAATGGCCACTCCTGTGCTGGCAAAATTGGGTGCATGAGAGGAATAGCTATGGTGGCAGCACAGACATGTAAAAAGATTCCATTCACCAAGAGTGATCTAGCTACTTACTGATGCTGCCAAATATTTAACCTGAGTGCAACAGAAAGCAATGGTGAGCCCTGATACAATACCCATCCCTTAAGGAGGGCAGTCATCCCTCTGATGGCTGGTTGTTCACGCTGGGCCCCTTCCACTCTAGATGGGAGCAGTTGTTTATCTTGCCTAGAATTGACACATGTTCTAGGGTTTTGCCTTTTCTACTTGCATAGCTTCAGCCAACAGTGTCGTCCAGGATTTATCGTGTGTCTGATTCACCAAACACATGACCATGGGACCCACTGATCCTATCACATACTGTAGAAGCTAGTGACTTGATAGTGCAATTGGATGGTCCTTTAAAAGTACAGCTGAGATGCAAGTTTGGAAATAATATTCTTTGAGGATGGGGTAGCATCCCTTAGGATGTGGAGTACACCCTATATCAATGACCATTATTGTGGTTATGTGGCCCCAATGGGTGGAATACATGAAACTGAGAACCAATAAGTAGAAACAGAAGTGGCCCCACTTACCATCTTTACCAGTGACTCACTTGGAGAATTTGTTCTTCTTACTCTTGCAGCTTTAGGCTCTGTGGGTCTAAAGATCCTGGTTTCCACAGGGGGAACACTTCCATCAGGAGAGACAGCAAGAGTCCCATTCAACTTTAAGCTGTTGCTGTTGTAACTGGACCCAGGTTCAGCTGCTCACTGCTAGAAAGCCAGACATGAGAGGTGAGAGTTGGTGGAAGGAAAAGTTGGCTTTAAGCAAGTGCTAGCAGGCTTGTGGAGCTGGTCTTTACAACTTGGTTATTTTTCCTTCCACCACCCTCACTTCTCATGTTTGGCTTTCAAGTGGTGAGCAGCCAAACCTGGGTCTGGTTACAAACATGGCACCTCATTAGATACGAAGTGACCCCCAGCCCCGGCTCTGCCAGCCATAACTCAGCTTTAATTAGACAAGAGACTGATTTTAGTAACTTTCTCCTAATAAGAGATGAGTATGCACTAGTTCCGGCCTGTTTAGAGAAACTGTGCACTTGTATGCCTTTGTGTCCCGGAAAGAACTTTTTTTTTTTTTTTTTTTTTTTTTTTTTTTTTTTTTTTTTGAGACAGTCTCTCTCTGTCGCCCAGGCTGGAGTGCAGTGGCACAATCTTGGCTCACTGCAAGCTCTGCCTCCTGGGTTCATGCCATTCTCCTGCCTCAGCCTCCCGAATAGCTGGGACTGTAGGTGCATGCCACCATGCCCGGCTAATTTTTTTGTATTTTTTAGTAGAGACGGGGTTTCACCTTGTTAGCCAGGATGGTCTCGATCTCCTGACCTCGTGATCTGCTGCCTTGGCTTCCCAAAGTGCTGGGATTACAGGCATGAGCCACTGTGTCTGGCTGAGAAGAACTTTAGACATATAGGGCCTAATTGTAATAGATTTAAATGTTAAGTCTCCACCCCAAAGGGAACATGGGTCATGTTACATGCATATTTGTTTGATACATGTCATGAATACACTTTCATGCATATTAATATTTCCTCCTATAACCTGTCACATATATGTTTAGCTAACCTGTCATGTTGTCCCCACAGGAGCTCTGGGTACAACTGACAGCAGGGAATGTGCACTATAATTAAGACTGAATACTGTGTGTACATTCCAGATAACTCTGGAAATACATGCTCAACCCTACAAGACAGGCACAAGCAAATTAATGCTATGTCTGATCCCACAGTGTCCTTAAATCAATGGCCCTCTTCATGATCTAGAATAGGCCCCTCCTGGTGAAGAAAAAAAAAAGTTGCTCATAATTTCGTTACCAGGAAGGGGTCTTGATCCAGACCCCAAGAGAGGGTTCTTGGACCTTGCACAAGAAAGAATTCAGGGTGAGTCCATAAAGTGAAAGCGAGTTTATGAAGAAAGTAAAGGAATAAAAGAATGGCTACTCCATAGTCAGAGCAGTAGCACGGGCTGCTCAGCTGAGTATACTTATAGTTATTTACTGATTATATGTTAAACAAAGGGTGGAATAGTCATAAGTTTTCTGGGAAAGGGGCAGAGACTTTCTGGAACTGAGGATCCCTCCCCTTTTTACACTCTATAGGGTAACTTCCAAATGTTGCCATGGCATTTGCAAACTGTCATGGCTGGTGGGAGTGTCTTTTAGCATGCTAATGCATTATAATTAGCATATAATGAGCAGTGAGGACTACTAGAGGTCACTTTGACTGCCATCTTGGTTTTGGTGGGTTTTGGCTGGCTTCTTTACCACATCCTGTTTTATCGGCAAGGTCTTTAAGACTTGTATCTTGTGCTGACCTCCTATCTCATCCTGTGACTAAGAATGCCTAACAGTCTGGGAATGCAGCCCAGTAGGTCCTAGCCTTATTTTACACAGCCCCTACTCAAGATGGAGCTGCTCTGGTTCAAATGCCTCTGACAACTTTAGCCATGATTATAGGGATACGTTTATTCTTCTGCTGTGGGCTGTATTGCTGTCACACACTCACTATGATGCTCCAGCAGATGTCTTCTGTAAGTCCAGGGACTCACAAATACTTTCAACTCCAGGAAGACAGGTTCCATTCCATGGCCCCCTGACTATGCTGTTTTTCAGCAGGAAGTAGCCAGATGAATATGCCATCCCTATTCCATAGAGATGGAATACAACTCAACAGTGGGGGAGTTTGCAACCAGGAACCTCAGTTTTAAAAAGTGCCCACTTTCTTCTTGCTTCCCTCCCCTCTCACCTCTTCCTTCCTTCCCTCTCTAGGCACTCCCCTCTGACAATGCATGCTTATCTAATTATGCTTTTGCTTGAGAAAGCCCAGAGGCTAATCTTGAAACAAACCAGGCATGGAGCTTCCATTGCGGAATTCTCCTGCTTAAGGGGAATCATGAACAATTAGTCCACCACCACCACCAAGGTGGAGGGCGGGTGGGTTAAGACAATGCCAACTAGACCTTGAGAAAAGTGATGATCTAAGAAAGCCCTCGGAACAAGACACACAGATTCTGCACCTGCACTCTGCCTGCATGTCTCCCATACCGTTTCCCTTTCAAAGTCCTATGGTAAAATTTCAAGTTTAAGGTGGTACTTCAGAACACTAGTTCACCATCTTCTTGGTTTGCTGGCTCTCCATTTAAACCTGCTTTTCCTCCCCTCAGCCCTCTGTCTGGCTTTTGCATGGTGAGCAGCTGAATCTGGGTCCGTTTACACTGTCACCTAGTCACTTGTGCGGAGACAAGCAGGCAAGGAAAGAAGCTACCACCATGGCAGAGGTAACCCACCAGGATCACCAGGAGGAGGCGGGGCTGTCACACAGTGGGGGTAGGAGGGCACACATCTGGCATCCAAGTGATCCACTAGGGTGTCTCATGCAATCCCTGCCCAATTTAAATGGAAGATGGTCAGCCATGTAGAGCAGACACTGAGAATCAGGGCATGCAGACTAGAGGTTCTGAACTCTCAAGGATGAGGGAGCTTGGGTCACACCAGGAGGTAATCCACTTTGACTAGCAGAGGTGCTGGCTAAGGGGAACTCTCAAAAGGGTAGTAGGGGAGGGAGATATGCAGAGATGAGCAGTACAAGAACTAACAGGGATGTTGTGGTATTCTGCCCAGATTCCACTTCAGGAGAGAGGTCATCGTTCCCCTAGATTTCAGAAGTGATCCCTTCCCAGGAATCACCCTCAGCATTCTTTTTAAAATTCAGGACATCTTAGAAGGGTCATCTAGCTCCAGGCCTCCCCATGGATTTTGACTAAAGCCTTTGTTGTAACTGCACTGCAGTGCCATTTCTTTCTCTGTCCTATTTGCTGCTGCTGCTTTTTTTTATTTTGAGACGGAGTCTTGCTCTGTCGCCCAGTCTGGAGTGCAGTGGTGCGATCTTGGCTCACTGCAAGCTCTGCCTCCCGGGTTCATGCTGTTCTCCTGCCTCAGCCTCCTGAGTAGCTGGGACTACAGGTGCTCGCCACTACACCCAGCTATTTTTTTTTTGTATTTTTAGTAGAGATGGGGTTTCACCGTGTCAGCCAGTATGGTCTCCATCTCCTGACCTTGTGATCCACCTGCCTGGGCCTCCAGAAGTGCTGGGATTACAGGTGTGAGCCACCATGCCCGGCCCTATTTGTTTCTTTCACTCCTTCACACACATTGTTCCTAAAAGCACTCTACCCCAATAAACTTCCTCTGCAAAAATGTCAGGCTCAGAGTCTGCTTCCACAGAACCTGACCTACTGCAGCCAACATCTTAGTTAGTCCAGGCCAACATTGCCTGGCAGCTGAATTACTGTAATAGCCTTCAATGACTTCCTTAGGGACTCCCTTTCAATGCAAATGTCCTTTAGGTCTGCAGTCTAGCTCCTAAAACTAAAAAGTCTGTTCAATTTAGCACTGATAATGTCAATTATAAGCTTATCTTCCCAGATACAGAACAAAGACAGATGAGATCAATGTTGCATAATCTGTTCTTTTTTAACTCCCTTTTTCTTCTTCAAACACTTTTTTTTTTTTAAGAGAAGGTCTTGCTCTGTCATCCAGGCTGGAGTGCAGTGGTGCAATCATAGCTCACTGCAGCCTTGACCTTCCAGGCCCAAGTGATCCTCCCACCTCAGCTTCCTGAGAAGCTGGAACTACAGGCACAAGCTACTACACCTAACTAATTTAAAACAATATATGTATTCTTTTGTAGAGACAGCGTCTTCCTATTTTGCTCAGGCTGGTCTTGAACTCCTGGGCTCAAGTGATCCTCCTAACTCAGCCACCTGAGTAGCTGGGACTACAGACACATGCCACCATGCTCAGCTAATTTTTAAAATTTTTTATAGCGATGAGGTCTTACAGTGTTTCCCAGGCTGGTGTGAAACTCCTGAGCCCAAGCAATCTTCCCACCTTGGCCTCCCAAAGTACCGGGATTGTATGTGTGAGCCACTGCATCTGGCCTAAACTTTCTTTTAAAAATTAGACTTTACTTTTAATGTCTTTGAAGTATTTGTTTGCTCCTAGTTTAAAAGTTATAAGAAAAAATATTTGATATAATTCTCCCCCTGCCCCAAATTGATGGTGTATTTGGGAAAAATAATTAAATTATTCTTAGTTAGAAATGTAATAAAGTAGGAGGTCTTGTAAAGAGGTATCCTTTGAACTGTAAGATGAAGGGAATTTCCAAGGCTTAAAACTAGTAAATTTGACATCTGTGGTTAAGATCTATTCTCCCCAGACAAAGCAGGAAGGACAAGGGCTGCAGTAACCCAATCAAAGTGGCTAGGCAGAGGTAGGAGGTGGATGTGAAAGCTGGAGCCTAACTCAGTTGTATGAGCATAACCAAAGCAAGAACTTGATCATGGAAGAAATGGGGTTGTTCTGCTTGGAGTCTTGCAAAAGGAAGTCTGGTTGGGCACAGCGGCTCATGCCTGTAATCCTGACACTTTGAGAGGCCAAGGCAGGTGGAAAAGGAAGTCAGTGAAAATTTTTGTGTTTGCTGGAGTAAGGATAAAAATGAAAATAATTATTCTATTACTAGTGATTGAGGATTTTTCTCAGCCCCTTCATGAGACTTGTGACAGGGGTTCCCCATTTACTTGGCCTGCTGCACTAAACCCCTTGTGGGAGGGAGCATGTGAGTGTGGGATCCAGCCGGCCACTCTGGGTGCCAGCAGGAGCAAGCTCCATGTGGGGGTGCCTGTGACTCCAAAGCCCCAAAGGGAATGTTACAATGCTTTCTCAGCTATGCAGTCTGCAGATGGCTGTGTGTTAACAGCTCAGTTGGCCCCCTGCCTTGTCACGTGGGGTGGCTGCCCTCCACCAGCAAGGGCAAAGGGCCAGTGTGACAGCCTTTTTGGGTGCTTGCACTTGGTGGCTCCCAAGCTCTTGTCCAAGAAGAATGCAGTTGCACAGATACTTGAAGGATGGTGAAGGCAGATACTTTTATTGAGTGATGGAAATGGCTCTCAGTGGAGAGGGGAGTTGGAGAGGGGATGGACAGGGCACTTAGTCTTTCCTGAAGTCTGACCACCTCTTTCCTGAAGTCCAGCAATCTCTCCTCTCTACCAATTGAATCTGGGGTCTTTATAAGCACAGGATGGGGGTGGGGTGGGCCGTAGGTAGTTTTGGAAAAGGTAACATTTGATTGGTAAAAAGACATTACTCAGAAAGAACCAATCAGGAGATGGTGGGCAAACAGGAATATTAGTTCTCACTTTGGGCGATGAGTTTCAGGCTAATTTGACTTGAAGGTGGGGTTTCATCAGGACCTGCCCATCTGCCTAGAATTTCTCTGTCGCTCGCCTCTATCACTAGAACAGTAAAAAAATAATAAAGCATGTGTCTCCCAACACCGGAAGAAAAAATATACTTCCTTGTGCTCTGTGTTCATTAACTTCTGATGCCAGTGTGGCCTCTCAGCTATCTTCTGACAGGAAGCTGGGAGTGCCCTAAATCTCTAGAACTGTAAATTAATAAACTGGCATATTGATCAACATATTGATCTACTACTTTTATTACCATTAGTTGGTTCTGAGGCTAATTCAGGTTCTCAAAAAAAATAAGTTTATAAAACCTTTAGGTTCTGAAAAAATCAAGTTTAAGTACTAACTCCTAACAAACCCTAAAACCAACCATATTTCAAGAGTCAATCTGTCCCTCTCCATCCACATTAATTCCAGCTCTTATGTCAGCTTTCTCCTTTATCTAAAACACACCTTGTACTTTTGAGGAAGTAATGTTAATACAAATTTCATTATGAAAAAATGCATCCCAAATTTGATTTTATTTTCCATGTTATCTAGAAGAGCAGAGACTGAGGATCTTGGATTTTTAAAGGTCTCATGTCCAGTTTCCATGAGGCTTGCTGTGTGGCCATGGGCAGGTGAGCCAGGAGAAAAGGTGAGCCTTGGTGTTATGCCAAGCCATCTAATTACTGGAGACGCCAATGCCTCCCCTGTTTCGCTAGCCACCATTTTTGTCTTTTTATTTTTTATTATACTTTGAGTGCCAAGGTCCATGTGCACAATGTGCAGGTTTGTTACATAGGTATACATGTGCCATGTTGGTGTGCTGCACCCATTAACTCTTAATTTACATTAGGTATATCTCCTAATGCTATCCCTCCCTGCTCCCCTCACCCCATGACAGGCCCCAGTGTGTGATGTTCCCCTTCCTGTGTCCAAGTGTTCTCATTGTTCAATTCCCACCTATGAGAACATGTGGTGTTTGGTTTTCTGTTTGTGATAGTTTGCTGAGAATGATGGTTTCCAGCTGCATCCATGTCCCTACAAAGGACATGAACTCATCCTTTTTTATGGCTGCATAGTATTCCATGGTATATATGTCCCACATTTTCTTAATCCAGTCTGTCATTGAGGGACATTTGGGTTGGTTCCAAGTCTTTGCTATTGTGAATAGTGCATATAAGCATATGTGTGCATGTGTCTTTATAGCACCATGATTTATAATCCTTTGAGAATATACCCAGTAATGGGATGGCTGGGTCAAATGGTATTTCTCGTTCTAGATTCTTGAGGAATTACCACACTATCTTCCACAATGGTTGAACTAGTTTACAGTCCCACCAACAGTGTAAAAGTGTTCCTATTTCTCTACATCCTCTCCAGCATCTGTTGTTTCCTGACTTTTTAATGATCGCCACTCAAACTGGTGTGAGATGGTATCTCATTGTGGTTTTGATTTGCATTTCTCTGATGACCAGTGATGATGAGGATTTTTTCATGTGTCTGTTGGCTGCATAAATGTCGTCTTTTGAGAAGTGTCTGTTCATATCCTTTGCCCATTTTTTGATGGGGTTGTTTGATTTTTTCTTGTAAGTTTGTTTGAGTTCTTTGTAAGTTCTGGATATTAGCCTTTTGTCAGATGAGTGATTGCAAAATTTTTCTCCCATTCTGTAGGTTGCCTGTTCACTCTGATGGTAGTTTCTTTTGCCACACAGAAGCTCTTTAGTTTAATTAGGTCCCATTTGTCAATTTTGGTCTTTGTTGCCATTGCTTTTGGTGTTTTAGACATGAAGTCCTTGCCCATGCCTATGTCCTGAATGGTATTGCCTAGGTTTTCTTCTAGGGCTTTTATGGTTTTAGGTCTAACATTTAAGTCTTTAATCCATCTTGAATTAATTTTTGTATAAGGTGTAAGGAAGGGATCCAGTTTCAGCTTTCTACTTATGACTCGCCAGTTTCCCAGCACCATTTATTAAGTAGGGAATCCTTTCCCCATTTCTTGTTTCTGTCAGGCTTGTCAAAGATCAGATGGTTGTACATGTGTGGTATTATTTCTGAGGGCTGTGTTCTGTTCCATTGGTCTATATCTCTGTTTTGGTACCAGTACCATGTTGTTTTGGTTACTGTAGCCTTGTAGTATAGTTTGAAGTCAGGTAGCATGATGCCTCCAGCTTTGTTCTTTTGGCTTAAGATTGTCTTGGCAATGTGGGCTCTTTTTTGGTTCCATATGAACTCTAGTTTTTTCCAATTCTGTGAAAAAAGTCATTGGTAGCTTAATGGGAATGGTATTGAATCTATAAATTACCTTGGGCGGTATGGCCATTTTCATGATATTGATTCTTCCTATCCATGAGCATGGAATG
>NW_016807544.1:749387-813784 GCF_001698545.2 Rhinopithecus bieti | reverse complement strand
AGCATTTAGCCCATTTACATTTAAGGTTAATATTGTTATGTGTGAACTTGATCCTGTCATTATGATGCTAGCTGGTTATTTTGCTCGTTAGTTGATGCAGTTTCTTCCTAGCATCGGTGGTCTTTACATTTTGGCATGTTTTTGCAGTGGCTGGTACTGGTTGTTCCTTTCCATGTTTAGTGTTTCCTTCAGGAGCTCTTGTAGGGCAGGTCTGGTGGTGACAAAATCTTTCGGCATTAGCTTGTCTGTAAAGGATTTTATTTCTTCTTCACTTATGAAACTTAGTTTGGCTGGATATGCAATTCTGGGTTGAAAATTCTTTTCTTTAAGAATGTTGAATATGGCCCCAACTCTCTTCTGACTTGTAGAGTTTCTGCCGAGAGATCCACTGTTAGTCTGATGGGCTTCCCTTTGTAGGTAATCTGACCTTTCTCTCTGGCTGCCCTTAAGATTTTTTCCTTCATTTCAACTTTGGTGAATCTGACAATTATGTGTCTTGGAGTTGCTCTTCTCAAGGAGTATCTTTTGTGGCATTCTGTGTATTTCCTGAATTTGAATGTTGGCCTGCCTTGCTAGGTTGGAGACGTTCTCCTGGATAATATCCTGCAGAGTGTTTTCCAACTTGGTTACATTCTCCCCGTCAGCTTCAGGTACGCCAATCAGATGTAGATTTGGTCTTTTCACATAGTCCCATATTTCTTGGAGGCTTTGTTCATTTCTTTTTACTCTTTTTTCTCTAAACTTCTCTTCTTGCTTCATTTCACTCATTTGATCTTCAATCACTGATACCCTTTCTTCCAGTTGATCGAATCGGTTACTGGATCTTGTGCATCTGTCCCGTAGTTCTCATGCCATGGTTTTCAGCTCTATCAGGTTATTTAAGGACTTCTCTACATTGGTTTTTCTAGTTAGCCATTCGTCTAATCTTTTTTCAAGGTTTTTAGCTTCTTTGTGATGGGTTCGAACTTCCTCCTTTAGCTTGGAGAAGTTTGATCGTCTGAAGCCTTCTCTCAACCCATCAAAATCATTCTCCATCCAGCTTTGTTCTGTTGCTGGCAATGAGTTGCGTTCCTTTGGAGGGGGAGAGGTGCTCCGATTTTTAGAATTTTCAACTTTTTTACTCTGTTTTTTCCCCATCTTTGTGGTTTTATCTACCTTTGGTCTTTGATGATGGTGAGGTACAGATGGGGTTTTGGTGTGGATGTCCTTTCTGTTTGTTAGTTTTCCTTCTAACAGTCAGGACCCTCAGCTGCAGGTCTGTTGGAGTTTGCTGGAGGTCCCTCCAGACCCTGTTTGCCTGGGTATCAGCAGCAGAGGCTGCAGAAGAGTGAATACTGCTAAACAGCAAATGCTGCTGCCTGATCGTTCCTCTGGAAGCTTCATCTCAGAGGGGTACCTGGCCGTGTGAGGTGTCAGTCTGCCCCTACTGGGGGGTGCCTCCTGGTTAGGCTACTCGGGGGTCAGGGACCCACTTGAGGAGGCAGTCTGTCCATTCTCAGATCTCAAACTCCATGCTGGGAGAACCACTACTCTCTTCAAAGCTGTCAGGAACATTTAAATCTGCAGAGCCTTCTGCTGCCTTTTGTTTGGCTATGCCCTGTCCCCAGAGGTGGAGTCTATAGAGGCAGGCAGGCCTCCTTGAGCTGCAGTGGGTTCCACCCAGTTCGAGCTTCAGGGCTGCTTTGTTTACCTACTCAAGCCTCCACAACGGTGGGCGCCCCTCCCCCAGCCTCGCTGATGCCTTGCAGTTAGATCTCAGACTGCTGTGCTAGCAATGAGGGAGGCTTCGTAGGTGTGGGACCCTCCGAGCCAGGCGCAGGATATAATCTCCTGGTGTGCTGTTTGCTAAGACCCTTGGAAAAGCATAGTATTAGGGTGGGAGTGACCCGATTTTTCAGGTGCTGTGTGTCACGGTTTCCCTTGGTTAGTAAAGGGAATTCCCTTACCCCTTTGCTTCCCAGGTGAGGCGATGCCTTGTCCTGCTTCAGCTCTCACTTGGTGGGCTGCACCCACTGTCCTGCACCCACTGTCCAACACGCCCCAGTGATATGAACCTGGTACCTCAGTTGGAAATGCAGAAATCACCTGTGTTCTGTGTCATTCACGTTGGGAGCTGTAGCCTGGAGCCAGTCCTATTCAGCCATCTTGGAACCACCTCTCTCTTTTTTCTTTTGAGACGGAGTTTTGCTTCTCTCACCTAGGCTGGAGTGCAATGGCACAATCTCGGCTCACTGCAACCTCCGCCTCCCAGGTTCAAGCGATTTTCCTGCCTCAGCCTTCCAAATAGCTGGGATTACAGGCTTGTGCCACCATGTCTGGCTAATTTTTGTATTTTTAGTAGAGATTGGGTTTCACCATGTTGGTCAGGCTGGTGTTGAACTCCCGACTTCTAGTGATCTGCCCGCCTTGGCCTCGCAGAGTGCTGGGAATACAGATGTGAGCCACTGTGCCTGACTGCCATCATTTTTTCCGTCGGCCCTCTCATCCATGACCCACACTACCTGTAGGTTGCCTTTGTGACCTGAATTTCAAGGAGGTGACTTAATATAGGTAGAGAAACAGCAATGTTAATGAGGAACATGTTGGAACTTACAGAACTGAATATTTTTCTGGTTTCCAGAAGGGAAAAGTGAAGCTATTTTTGGCTTCCTATTTTCTGGCCCCAAATCTTCCAAGAAAAAGTCTAAGGTCACACAAAATGAATTATATGCCTGTGGACTGAGTGGTTTTCAGTAGTTAAACCATTTAACTTTTCCAAACAGTCATCCCACCAAGCTCAGGAAAAACACAAATTTCACTCTCTTCTTACCTGAAACCTATTTCAGTCCTTTGGTTACCAGTGGAGATTTTATTTCATTTAGAATGAATGGAAAGGTTAAGCTAGGGCTGGAAAAGCACCCTGCATTGGCTAAATCCTCTCTCTGCTATTGCTGCAGCTATAACTCCCCAGGGGGTCATGTCTGAAATTGAGGAGAGTCAGTAAGACCTTAGGCCAGGCTGGGCCTGGTGGCTCACGCCTGTAATCCCAGCACTTTGGGAGGCTGAGGTGGGAGGATCATGAGGTCAGGAGATTAAGACCATCCTGGCTAACACAGTGAAACCCCGTCTCTACTAAAAATACAAAAACAATTGCCAGGCGTAGTGGCACGCACCTGTAATCCCAACTACTCAGGAGGCTGAGGCAGAAGAATTGCTTGAGCCTGGGAGGCGGAGGTTGCAGTGAGCTGAGATAGACTCTGTCTCAAAAAAAAAAAAAAAAAAAAAAAAAAAACCTTAGGCCAGGAAAGTCACTGCCTAGACAAGTGAACAGGAAAAAACTCACTGTACTGTAACAAAAAACACTGATTTCGAAATCCCAAGTAATGTGACTCTGTCATCTAACCAGAGCCTGCAAGAGTACAAAATGTTGGTCAGATCCTGTGTATGTCTCACTGTCTAGACATCTCTGCTTTACCTGAGGTGTCTGGCCTACCTCTATGATACATTTTGGGCTGGATGGGACAAAAACTTCAGATAGCTGCGATGCCCACGCCCACTTCTGAGGCCACTGATCTTGTTTTCCCTCAGCTCCTATTATTCTAGTGGATTGGTTTGTACTACAAAACCCTGTGCACTCCTCTCACTACTCTAACCCTCCAATAGTGGCTGGGTACAATCTGTAGGCTAGTTAGCAACTGAGGCATGGCTGAACCTGAAATGAAAGAATATAGCAAGTAAAGTCAAGGCAAAGGCAAATCAACGCTTAAGTAATTAGATGTTATAATAGATGGGTAAGGATGCCATCCGACATCGAGAAAAGACTTGACAAGAGGTTAGCTTGTTTCAGATCAACGCTTCAATCAAAAATAATGAGGAAAGCTGTACAAAGCATAAAAATATACTTGAAGGCATTGGAGTGCTACCACAGTAACTAACACTTTAGGGGCCAAGAACCCAGAAAGAAGGGAAGCCCAGAGACAGAAGAGTGGTATTTGGTGTTGTTACAGAACTGTCAGGTTTGTATGTCGGTGGGGCAACAACAGATCAATATTACACTGACAACAGGGACTGCAGCAACATTGGAGTTTAATAATCCAAGGCCACTGGATGAGAAAATGGTGGGGCGTTCTCAAGCTGTGAATCTGTTCCCTTGAGGGGTTCTGGGCAAGTGTTTTTAAGGGGACAGTGGAAGATAACAGGCTGGAAAATTGGGGCTGTTGATTGGTCCTGGTAAAGAGATGAAATCATAGGATAGGCAAACTATTCTTCCATGAGTCAGCTTCTTCCTGGGCCCTTCAGACCAGCTGGTGTCGGCAGTTTCCTTGGTATGCAAAACCTAAAGAAGAAATTCTTAGATTTTATCTATAGAAGAAAGTCTTGTGACAAGGCCTATATTATCCTGGGGTAGTAAGCACTGACTAGCTACAAGAAAGTGGGCCAAAGGGCAAGTTGGCTTAATGATTACTGCTGATTGTACTGCAAACCTAGTTGAATTTTATTTTCTCCCTTAATCAATTTTATAAAGTTTTCTTGGGGATGGTTTCAGTGCCACATCTGCCAATTTGAAAGCAGGGGCTGAGAAGCTGAGCAGTGATTTTGGACTCTCACAAGGCTGGGGTGTTTGTAATTACAATTCAGGGCCTGCCAAAGATGAAATCCAGTCTTAAAGTTTGGATATCTAAAGGGCTACAGCCTAGGAGTAAAGGTGAAACAGATCAGTTCTCAGAAGGCTGACGACCGTCTTCCAAACAGCTCATTCCCTTATTTCCTACCTTGTTTGCCAGAAGTAAGAGTAGATAATCTTGAGGAAGATTATAACATCTACAGCCTCAATTATGTACAGATTTTCATATACAGTGTCTGGCATTCAGTCAGAAATACACAGGCAAACAAAAGACAAAACAGAACCAAGAAGAAAAAAAAAAAAAAAAAAAAAAAAAAAAAAAAAAAAAAAAAAAAAAAAACAGACAACAGAAACAGAATCACAGGAGACCCAGATGTTGGAATTATCATATATGAGCTTTAACAGTAGTTAATATGTTTAATAAATTAAATAGTGAGCAAGAATATCAGCAGGTAACTGAAAATATATTAAAGAATCAAATGCAAATTCTGGAACTGAAAAATACACAAATTAAATTTAAGAACTCAATAGATCAATTTAGCAGAATATTAGATATAGATGATGAAAGAAAAATAAAAACTGGAGGATATGTAGAATAAAATATTTAAACTAAATATGGAAAGACTAAAGATAGGAAATTCAGAAAACAACATGAGATAAGGGACATGGTTAAAAGGTGTAATATATGTGTTTAAATGTGGTGTGAGAGGAGGAGAGAAAAATAATATGGCAGAAGGAATATTTGAAGAGATAATGGCCAAGATTCAAGAGATAATAAAAAATGCTTTGGCAAGATAAATACAAAGAAAACTACACACAGGCACTATATGGAAAGCTATTAAAAATCAAAGACAAAAATAATTGGAGGATTAAAAATACATTGCCCTTAAAGGAGCAACAAGACTTAAAAAACCATGAAAGGTAGAAGACAATGGAATGATTCCTTTGAACTGCAGAAAGAAAATAACTGCCAAGCCAAATCTCTGTATCTCACAAAACCTTCAAAATGAAAACAAAAGACATTTTCACAGTAAGAAAAGAAAACACAAGGAATTTGTCACCAGCAGACCAAGAAATGGTAAAGGGAGTTCTTCAGGTAGAAGAAATATAATTCCAAAGAAACCGCAAAGATACAGAAAGGGTTAAATAACAATGGGAAGAATAGGCTGGGCACAGTGGCTCATGCCTACAATCCCAGCACTTTGGGAGACTGAGGCAGGCGGAACACCTGAGGTCAGGAGTTCGAGACCAGCCTGGCCAACATGGTGAAACCCCGACTCCATTAAAAATACAAAATTTACCCGGGTGTGGTGGTGTGCTTGTAATCCCAGCTACTCGGGAGGCTGAGGCAGGTGAATCACTTGAATCCAGGAGGTGGAGGTTGCACTGAGCTGAGATCGTGCCACTGCACTCCAGCCTGCGCAACAAGAGCAAAACTCAGTCTCAAAAAAAAAAAAAAAAAAAAAAAAAAAAAAATATGTGGGCAAATATAAATATATATTAAATAATATATTTAAAGTTTAAAATACACAGAGTTACAAACGCATGACAAAACAGTACAAAAGATGGAAAGGGAATAATGTAGTTAAAGGTTCAAAGGCTCTTACATAGTTCAGGAAGTGTTAAAGTACTCAGTAGACAAGTTGTAATTTTGATAACTACTAAAAGAACAGTAAAATTATGTACAAGTAATATGCAAAGGGAGGGACATACTAAAGCAAATGATTTATTCCAAAAATGTGATGAGAGATATGCACACAAAAATGGGATAAACAAGATACAGTAAGATGGTAAATTTACGCTAAAAATATCAATAATTATCTTAAATATAAATGAACTAAATACTCCATTTAAAAGACAAAGATTGGCCGGCACGGTGGCTGATGCCTGTAATCCCAGCACTTTGGGAGGCCAAGGCAGGTGGGTCACCTGGGGTCAGGAGTTCGAGACCAGCCTGGCCAACATGGTGAAACCCTGTCTCTACTAAAAATACAAAAATTAGCTGGGTGTGGTGGTGTGCACCTGTAATCCCAGCTACTCGGGAGACTGAGTCAGGAGAATTGCTTGAACATGGGAGGCAGAGAATGCAGTGAGCCAAGGGGAAAAAAAAAAAAAGATTGTCAACAAGATTAAAAATCCTAACTATATGGTGGTTTATACCGGGCGTGGTGGCTCATGCCTGTAATCCCAGCACTTTGGGAGGCCAAGACAGGTGGATCACGAGGTCAGGAGATCAAGACCATCCTGGCTAACATGGGGAAAGCCCCTCTCTACTGAAAATACCAAAATTTAGCCGGGCATGGTGGCGGGCGCCTGTAGTCCCAGCTACTCAGGAGTCTGAGGCAGGAGAATGGTGTGAACCCGGGAGGCGGAGCTTGCAGTGAGCCGAGATTGTGCCACTGCACTCCAGCCTGGGCGACAGAGCAAGACTCCGTCTCAAAAACAAAGAAACAAAAAAGGCATACCTTACATATAAAGCATACAGAAGTTGAAAGTAAAATGACAAAGCTATCCTACATAAACCTGATATAGCTATACTAACACCAGACAAACTAACTTTAGGGCAAGAAGTATTACTAGAGAAGAAGAGGGCATTTCATATTAAAGGGGACACTCTATAAAAAAAACTTCCAAATTTATATGTATCTAATAACATAGTCTCAAATATATAAATCATAAATTGATGAGTAACAAATGTAGAACTATAGACTTTTCCCAAAAAGTCTATAATATACAGAATCTGAATAACATAACAAAACTGAATTGATATATATATAAAAAATACATAAGGCTATCATTGCAGAACATGCATTTTTCCTCAATTGCCAATTGCAACATTTACTAAAATTGACAACATACTGAGCCAAAAAGCAAGGCTAACAAGTTCCAAAGAATTAATATCATACAGTTTATCTGACTACAGTTAAGTAATAACTAGAAAATAATCTCTAGAAAATTATCCAATATTTGACAACTAACAAACATGAGTCTAATTAATCCATGGGTCAAAGAAGAATTCATAATGGAAATTAAATAATAGTTGAACTGATTAGTTTAAAAAAAGACATATCAAAACTTGTCTAATGCAGCTAAAGCCAACGCTTAAAAGAGAAATTTATAACCTTAAAATGTATACAATAGAAAAGAACAAAAGCTGAAAACCAAAGAACTGAGTGTCCATCTCGAGAAGCTAGAAAAATAACTAAATAAGAAAACAGAAGGAATAATTATAAATGCAAAAATGAATAAAGTAAAACAAACAAAACCAAAATGATCAACATAACCAAAATTGGTTCTTTGAAAAGGCAAGAGAAGGCAAAAATAAGCAGTATCAGGAATGAAAAAGGGGACATATCTACAGCTGTTACAGAAATACTGAGTTACTTTATGTCAATAAATTTGAAAACGAAAATGAGATGGACATATTCTTGTAACAGTGACTCTCACAGCATAGTTTATAGTCCTTGGGGAGTGTTCAAGGCTGTCTTAGATAATCAAGGAGGTCAAAATTATTTTCATCATACTACTAATATATCATCTTCCCTTTTATTAACTGTATTAACATTTGTAATAATTGTGCAAAAGCAGCGGTAAAACTGCGTAATTTGTCAGAGCCAATCATGGCAAGTCTATTTCTCTTGCCAGTGATTGGCTTAGAAAACCAGGGCATAGGAATAAATTAAGGATCTTGTATATGTCAAATGTTATATTGATGAGACGCAAGAAGAAACACCCTGTAGCTTTGGAGAAGTTTTTCCTTTCAAGAAAGGTAACTGGAAGTGGTTTTTTCCTTTCTGGATGATGATGTGTGTGGAATGCAGCCCAGAACTACAGGCAACTGTCTCTCACCTGAAAAGGAAGCGGGCACACAGAGGTTGGAGCTGAGAAAATTACAGATACACAGAGCTGAAGTAACATGAATAATCTAATCCTGAAAGCTCAGCTTCATTTTTCAGTGAGCCAATTTTCTGTTCCAGAAACTTTAAGTTTTTGCTTTCTTGAAATTGTTAACAACCCAATTAAATTAACATTATAGAATTCACTGCTTAAATGAATGCTGTTTCATAGTGCAAATGTAGAAAAGGAGTCTCTCAAATTTACAAGCTAGACAAATTTTTCTCTAAACAAAGGTGTACCTTAGACATTTGTACTACACTGTAGAGTTACCACTGCAACATTTGTATTATTAATTGGTATACAACTGAGAAGTGGTGTGTGTGCATTATTGAGTAAACTCATTAGCAGTACAGCCGACACTTTAAAAAACATAGGTTTGAACTGCATGGGGCAACTTACATGTGAATTTTCTTCCGTCTCTGCCATACTTGACAGTAAGACCAACTCTTCCTCTTTCTCCTCAGCCTATTCAATGTGAAGGCGATGAGGATGAAGACTTTTATGATGATCCACTTCCACTTACTGAATAGTAAATATATTATGATTAACATTTTCTTTTCTCTAGCTTACATTATTGTAAGAATACAGTATATAATACATATAACATACAATCAATCAACTGTTTATTGGTAAGAGTTTCAATCAACAGTAGGCTATTAATAGTGTGAAACTGAAAGAGCGAATTCTTCCAGATGAATCCCAAGTGGCTAATTGGCCCTGGATTTAAAATGGAGCCAAGCAGCCATTTGCTGACTGGGATCACACAGAAACTCTAAGTTCCCTGACAACCCATACCTTTTTATCTTTGGAACTATCAGAGCTCACCTGAGCCAACCAATCAAGGCTCCACTGTATTGACCAATCGGAACTGAGCAAGTTTCAATTCTTCCTTTGCATAAGAGGACCTGATTGGGAACCTTGGGTAGGAACTTTTGCTATAAAACCTCAGTCTTGGGCCCGGCGCGGGGCTCACGCCTGTAATCCCAGCACTTTGGGAGACTGCCTGGGCAGATCACTTGAGGTGGGGAATTCGAGATCAGCCTGACCAACATGGAGAAACCCCGTTTCTAATAAAAATACAAAAATCAGCCAGGCGTGGTGGTGCATGCCTGTAATCCCAGCTACTCGGGAGGTTGACGCAGGAGAATCGCTTGAATCCGGAGGCAGAGGTTGTGATGAGCCGAGATCGTGCCATTGCACTCCAGCCTGGGCAACAAGAGCGAAACTCCGTCTCAAAAAATAAAAATAAAAAAATAACACCCCAGTCTTCCCTTTGCTCTCTGGGACGTACCTCCATTTTACACCAAACGCTGCATTTCACTAGTTTGCAAACTGTTCACTGAAATAAATTCTCTTTCTAGAAGTCAAAAGTTATACGCAGATTTTCAACTGTGCCAGGTGTTGGCACCCCTAATCTCTGCGTTGTTCAAGGGTCAACTCTATTACAAACACAGAGAGGCACTATTGGGTATCTGGTTAAGTTCAGTGCTACCCTGGGATGCCGACTTTATATGATAAAGACAGGTCAAGAATATTTGCTTTAAGATGAGCCCAGAGATGTGGAGTATTTTTATATAGGCCAGTTGCTTCTGCATCCGTAAACAGTGCTCTCAGAAGAAGTAAGGAACCTCGGACTGAAAGATGACGTTTCCCTTTTGGCATGGTTCACTGGGCACTGAAACTGAACGGAATCTTTAAAAGTTTCACAGACAAGGTAGATTCATCTCGTTATTTGCTGTTAATGCTTATCTTGAGAAATTGCAAAGCAACCTAGGGATCCTCTTGCATTAAATTACATTTTCCCAAGGATGAAGCTTAATTATATTCAGTCGCTTGGATAAGCACATATGGAGGAGGAATTTTTTTTTTTTTTTTTTTTTTTTTGAGACAGCATCTCGCTTTGTCACCCACGCTGGAGTGCAGTGGCTTGATCTCAGCTCACTGCAACCTTCGCCTCCTGGCGGAGTGATCTTCCCACCTCAGCCTCCCAAGTAGCTGGGACTACAGGCACACACGACCGTGCTCGGCTAATTTTCAAATTTCTCTGTAGAAAAGGGGTCTCTATTGCCCAGACTGAGAATAAATATTTTATGTAAGTGCTGATTAAATACTCAGGAAGCCACCATTCTGTCATGCCCTTAACTTCACAAAGTGTTGCTGTTCACTCTACCCCCAGGGGAAAACACACCTAACATGGCAAGATTCATTGGCTACCGTTCAGCAAAACATTCTTGGATCCTTTAGGAGAAAAAATCTTACATAAACTGCACTTTAAGAATAAGGTTGTGCAGGATCTGGATTTAAAAAGAAAAAAAAAAAGAATAAGGAAGAAGTTTTATGGGAGCTAAATTTCATGTCAATAGCCCTTTGAATCTCTGGCTTTATGATGAATGCAACTTATCCAGGGAATGCTTCTCTTTGAAGATGTGTTTTATGCCACTGTGACCCTAGAAGAAAGATACCAAATTATTTGGACTCTGATGCAAAAGGCATATAATCTGTATCCTGCTGGTTCTGGTTCTTACTAATAGTTAAAATGATGCATTAAAGGATTATAAGTGATTTAATCAAGAATATGTCTATTCTCATTTTAAATTAGCTTGCATTTTCTTTAAGTATTATATGTGAAACCACTGGGTTATTACACATTGCAAATATACCAAACAAGTTTGTACCTGCCTGATTTTGAAGACCATAATCCAAATGTTCTTTCCATTTTCTGTATTGTAATTTAGTCTGTGATTGAACACACACATTTTTATCCTACATGTTCCATCTAATATTGTTAATATGTAACATCCATATAAATTCAGAAGATACAAACTACAACCCTGTACTAAGAAAAGTGTGAAACAGACTATCTTTTAACATGAAGTATGATGTATGCTTTTGATCTATCGTAAGCTGAAGCACATGTTTACAGGCCAAAGCTTGTTTAAAATTATTTCAGAACCAAGTGTGAACATGCCATACAGAACTTAATATAGTGTACTCTAATTTTTCTCAATTTGACAAAAAATGGACAGAAGGCAAAATGAAAAAAAATTTATTTCCTCAGTGTTTTATCCACTGTCAATACTGTATTTTTGATGCAATATATTTGCCAAAAAAACTCAGCCTTTATTTTCCATTTTAAACAACTACAATATTTACAAGCTGTTCAGAATAACACTCAGACACACACACACTCACAGACACACGTAAGTACATATGTCCTTATCTCTGGTTTATACTGAATGCTGGTAAAGGCCATGAACTTTCCAGAGGCCATGATCAGAAAAGGAAAACCCATTTTCCTTTCTTACGTTCACTTTCCTAGAATCATTTTCAATATTCCTCCTTCCATTTCCTCATGCTGAGCTCATTGCCAGACTTGTATAGGGTTAATCAGTTTTTACATTTTACTTTTACTTAAACTACAAGCTTTTAAAAAGCATAAGCAGACATGATCCCCCCACCCATTTCTATTATTTTGGTTGTAGAATCAAGCTTCATATATAAAAAGTCTTGTTCAGTCACAAGTACACTAAACCCAAGAGTCATCTGGAGCAGCCATCTTATGCTCTATTACTACTCTGCTCTGAATTCCGGGGCACCACCTCATTGTGCAGGTAACACCCAGGAATTCATCCCCATCACAGTGTTAGATGACCTTTGTTCCTTTCTAGCTTGGCTCCACTGAATCATAAATTGTCAGGTACAGAGCTGAGGCATAAGAAAAAAGGTGTAACCCTATATAATAGGTATAAGTCTTAGAACAGAGTTGTCATATAACTTTGTGGTGACGATCAGCTCTAGTTCCACCAAACAATGTGAGGTTGATTCCACAAAATGGCAGATAATGAAGTTCAACTCACAAATAGAAGTTATTTATCTTAATTCAGAAAGAGTATGTGGCTTGTAGGCAATAAAGATAAATTGTTATACATAATTCTTGACAGATGACTCTGGTGAGGTGATTCAAAGAAGAAAATATACTTCTGTTTCAAGCACTTACTCCACTCATATCCTACCTGATTTATTTGTATAATAATTAATTCCTTTCCAATTGCAATTCTTCCTAGACATTTAACAAGTAAAAATAAGACGGACTGGGTGTCTATCGACCAAATTAAGAAAAAAAGATAAATGAAGAAAAGGATTGGCTTTTAATACTTATTTTAAAAGCCACATTCAATGCAATATTAGAATTATGCTGTCCCAATGCATGGTAGTATCTAATTTTCTTCTTTCTCAACACCAATAAAGCAATATTCACATAAGACTGAAACAGAATGTCTAAAGTCCATTAGCAAGTTCCATGTACCACATAAGGCTTGACTGATGTTACTCTCTCCACTAATCTTTGAATTAAAGGAAAAGCCTCTAGAATAAAAAGGGACATTTTATACCTTATCTAAACCATGTATCCTATCAAAAGAGAAAATTAACTGGGTCTGTTTCCAAAGTAACTTTATATGATTACATTACACAGAAAAGGAATACAAGTGAATAATGAGGACTTAAAAAAAAAACAAACAAACACACACCCCAGAAAAGGCTTTGTCCATGTTCATGAAAAATTAATTAAAATAAATATACATGAAATTAACAATCTGGACAGCAGTTTATAGTTAAGTAGCTAGTAAATACAAGTTCAAAGAATTCTGACAAAATCATTATTACCTTTTTCTCAAGTCACATATTTATTTAGGCGGAAAGATGCTTGAAAGCTAACTATACGAAAAGGACATTTTTAGACACTGGGTGAATCTTCAGCTTAAAAGGCCCAGTGCTGGATGAATGACTCACAACAGCAATCCACCAAATGCAGAGCTGCTAAGCAGAGGCAGAAGGATGCTACTCAGAAGCACAGAGGAATTTATCAAGGCTAAGCTAACCTTGCTGAAAAATGTGAGGCTGAGTTTTATATTTTGGTATGTGATCGAAAAATAAACTCATTCAGAAAGAAAACACATCTTCTTAATGGGTTTCCTGCACAAAAACTTATATTTTCATTGCCTGATATTTAGTATACAGAGTAATTTTCCACATCTCACTTAGGATACAAACATTGTCTGACTACTTCTGTTTTAATAATTAGAAGTATTTCAGATATACTTGAAATATTTTCCAAAATACTTCAAATCTAATAGAAATAGATTATCATCCTCCAGTAACAAAGTCAAAGAAGGCAGAACACTGGTTAAGTTTGTCCACTCATTTCCTAAAAGGTAATCTCTTAAAAAATATACATACAGCCTCACCACTTACTCTTCCAAGTTCCTTAAATATCAACATCTTATGTTAATCTAGATTCTTGGAAAAATTAAAGTTCTTTACCAAAAGTCAACATTAAAGTTTTATCCAGTGTTGAAACTGGTGAAAAAGAGAGTTCATACCAAGGTATAAGTTGGAAGATTAACCAAAAGCTTAGTTAGGAGTTAAAAAATGTTTTTTGCCACTGAATGAAAGAAATAAAGGAAAAAAAGGCAACAATTTATAACTCATTCCATGATTACCTTTCTCTCAAAAGAGGAGGCGGGAGAAGAATTAAACAAGATAAAACAAAGATTTCAATCGTACAATTCCATTAAAAGGAAATGAATAAAAAAGCTAGTATTTTAGTTACATCTTTTAACTTTCAAATTATGGAAATCAAAGCATTGGCAATTTATAAGCTAAAGACATTAATGTATGCTGAAGTCTTGTACATAACTGAAAAGAGGCAGAGAATCTAAACGAGTCACTTACTATTCTCTGGGGGGTGAGGGGTGAGGCAGGAACAAGAATTTATGATCAATTTAGTTAACGCAAGTATGTTTATTTCCATATAATAATTTAGATCAAATTATTCTTAAGAAATGAATCTTTCTTCCATTATCACCATTTCCCCGATGCAATTACTAGAAAAGTATTATGATTTTAAAAGATTGTCGGCTTTAGACTCTTAAGAAAACAACAGGGCTTCTCTCAGGTTCCTAATTTATAAACTCACTAAAGAATTATATGTTAACAAAATTCAACTTGTTTTGAGAAAAATATATATCAATTGTTACCCAAAATCAAAACCCAACATATATGTTCCATATAAAATCTAGTCTTGCATTTGAAATCTGACTTTTCAGAGTATGTGATGTGTTTAAATTTTTTTTTGGAGGAGGGGCTAGAAATTAAAACATTCTAGCCCTTCTGATTAAATCATGTAAAGGTCAGATTTTTTTCTGTGTGGGAAAATGAATTATCTTCCATCTAAGATTGAAAAGGCTCTACTTATCTCTTATCTAGGCAATGACCATGAAAAGATCATATTCACTTCAGAAAGGGAACAAGCAGCAGGGAACATAGTTCCTTTCAGAAGATTTTAAAAATATACGTATATAGAGAAATAGATTATAAATTCAGTTTCAGAAAAAAACCCTCCAAAACCGAAAACAACACTAAACTTCGATGGCATACTGTAGATCTGCCAAAATGAGGCAAATGCAGAATATAATGACAGTATCAGAAAACACATTTTAAATGGTCAATTTAGAAAGGGTACCTTTGTATAAAGGTTCAGTAAATCATTTCGCAAGTATTTTTAAACAGTAAATTTTGTGAAGTGTGAAGTCTATGGAAATGTCAACACAAGGCACATTAGGTTCTGGATGACCACAGAAGTTTAAAATTAGAAAAAAGGAAAATAAATAGGTTTTAAAGTGGAAATGTAGTAAGATTTGTATGTTCACTATTTACTTTCTTAGTTTTCATTCTTTCTACTGTAATGTTATGCTATAATGTGAGATCTACATCAGAATTAGTAGGAAAAACAGCTTCTCTCTTCTGTCACCTCCACAAAAGATACTTTAAATCTGTACTGTCTAATAGAGTAACCACTACTTACATGTAGCTACTGAGTACTTGAAATATGGCTAATGACCTATGATGAAATAGTAATACTCTGACTATACTGGATTAAACAAAATGTGTCATTAAAATTAATTTTACCTGTTTCTTTCAATGTTCTGTTCACAAGGGGTAGAAAGATGGCTGCTCCTAAATGCTCAGAGGAGATGTACAATTTTCTTTGGAATTTCACACCAAAAGGGAAAATTTTATCAAGGATTTAAAAAAATGCTAGAAGTTGCAAATTAAATCTAAATTGAAGTTCCCATATCGCCCAATTGTAAATATGAATAATATATTTCCCTGAATATACACTTTAAAAAAAAATAAAATTTAAGTTATGACACAACATATGAATTAAGTCAATTTCACAGTTATAAATATTTCAATTTACAGCTACACACTATAAATTACAAGAAATAAAATTCAAGTAACAGAAAAGAGGGGAAAATAAAAGCAAAATTATTAAAGAAGGATTTAATAACAGTAACTGCACCATTTGGATAATTTTATTTGAAAAAAATTTTACTTGATTAACTGAACTGCATGTGAATAACTTCAAGAGCTAGAAACTCATAAATAAAAGGCAATCAAGCCTTTCTTTAAATTCCTGGACATTTATCTGCTTCTTAAATAAAAGTGTTTTCTTCCCAGAAGCACGCCCAGCAGAGCTTGCCCTGGTGGAGAGAAGCAGAGCACATGGGCTCCTCTGAGATGTAGACACAGGAGCTGGCAGTGGTGTTCACACGACCGATCCGCTGACTATTGGCTCTGGGCAATGTCAATGATGAAGCTATGTATATCTTGAGATTCCATATTCACTTTAAAGAAAATATCCAATGTCCTGGCATGAAGCACACACTACTAACAGAAAAATGGGCAGCACAGTTCCTGCTACCTATGTTTATAAGGAAAGGGAAGGGGCTAATCCCAAAGGCAATTTAAATAATGGTATTTTATTTTTATATATAAATAAATGTTCTGAGAAATCTCAGACTTTAGTGCATTGCTGTAAAAAATTAGTGCAGTTTTTTCATTAAAGTTTTTAGCGCTCAAGGAATAAGATAAATCTATGTCTGTTCATAGTCTCTTTCACTGTACATTAAACTTTTATACTGCTATAGGTCAAACGGAACATTTCTACACTGGTCTGTTTTAAAATTAAGGTAAATGAATTTCATGTTCTATGACAAAACATGGCAATTATTTTGGCAAAGAAATTATAAAATATGAGATCATAGTTTAGAAATGAAGAGTTTGTTGATTTAAAGCATAGGCAATGCGTAGGAAAAACTTTTTTTAAGGATGTATTTTAACAGAACTTTATCCTTCATGCAAAATGTTTTCTCGGCAGCTAACTTAAAAAAATATTTCAGCTTTATTTGGGGATGGAGAGAGTGACAGGAGTCAGGGTGAGGGGCAAAGAAGAGGCGCTTAACCAAGCTCATTCTGTTTTCAGTCTCTCCCACATAGGATCAAAGTGATACTTGCAGGCATCTTCTGCTCGCTCCTCTCTTTTTCCAATGCCTTGGAATTGAGAGGGAAAAAGAAATGTCTTTATAAAACACTGGCTCACACTTCAGCCCCAAGTTCTAGTACCCCAGTTTCAATTACAGTCACATATTTATCATCAATCTGGACCAGAAGTACTGCCTTGTCGATGTGGGATCTAGTACCTGGATCTCTGCTGCAAGGCACCCATCGGTGAATCACCTAATGATTTAGAATAAAACAAGAAGTTAGTGCTGGAGACCTGGAATATACTCACCAACTCTTACCCCTACCTAGGATTAGTAGTAGCAATTTTGTCTGAAAATTATACATAAGTATAAATCAGCTAAAACCATGCATCCAAGTGAGGCGGACTTCAAAAAAGGCAGAGCCCGAGACTGCTAGCTTGTAAAAGAACTTACATGGCCTTCCATGCCCTCCTGCGGACTCCAGTCTTTCCAGCTATTTCTCCCAGCTTTTAACCGAAGTCCTTCATCAGGCCACTGTAGCTCTTTCCTTTTAGATAGGTTGATCCCTTCCAGAATTTGACTGGGATCTACAATCTACATGGTAAATAAAAACATTTCCAATTCTTTTTTTTTCTTGATGATGAAAAATTACATAATCTCAAACAAAATGTTTTCACAGGACTCTGTGTCTCAAGTTATTTTTTAAATTCCTATAATGAAATAAAAAAAAAGTCTTAAGAGCTACCTCTTGAATTCTTTTCAGTCTCTGCAATGGCCATGTGACAATGGCTGAACAAGGAACATGTATCACCACCACAAAAACCATTTGCTTTCAGCTTTTAAGTTTGAAGCAATTTTCCCCAACATTCAAAATATTCTAGTCTTGAGACAAAGTGAGATAAGGTGTGTTTTCACAAGAGTCCTTCATTCAACAAATAAGAAATAAAAACAAATAAGCAACAAAAACAGCACAAGACCACCTCTGGGCTTACTTACTTGGACTCTGTAAATCACTTCTCCCTTTCTGGCGTGTGAATTATTGGCAGGACTTAAGGTGTTGCCTGGCTGTGCATCAGTGGCACTGCTCTGACCTCCCTCTGTTGCAAGAAAGCCCACGAGAGTGTGATGTTTGCAGGCTGGGATGCTTTGGCTGGAGCTGCTGGAGGAAGGGAGGCCGTGTTGCACACAGGCCAGGCCGCTCTGACCTGAGGGTTCCATTTGGTTCACCATCGACAGTCGGGATTGGATGGATGATGGCAAGTTTCGAAGCGATATCTGACTAGTGGAAGAGCGCCGACAAGGCACAAACCCAGTGGTGGACATCCGGAGGGATGAATGCCGGCTGCTGTAGCAGTAGGAAGACTGGCTGGCTACTGAGGCCCGGGCAGGAGACTGCCTGACCAGGCCCAATTGCACAGAGTGAGAGCTGTGGCTAGTGCCTAGGAAGAGAAACAGCAGCACTCACTCAAAGTAGAATGACTCAGACACAATACTTTTTTGCAGCTTCTAAGACTTTTTCCCCTAAGCAATTAATTGGTGAATTGATAGAATTTAATGTTTATGCCTAAAACTTTTAAAGTTAAGAAAAGAAATATGTATCTGAGATCTGTTTTCTTCTGTGGTTTTTGTAATATATTTTTTATTTGCTAAAGTTTTTTAAAGTTCAAATTCTGGGGCATACGAAAGACATAATTAATAATTAAATATTTTACAGCAAATATCAGGACTTAAGGTTGGAATAAATCCTAAAATACGTTTCACAGAAATATTTTAAAAGAACAAGAATACTTCCATAATATATCAGAAATGAAATATCTCACAGAAATGAGAAGGTCAGAAGGATTTACTAAGAAATACTGCATTATCTCACTTGTGGAATCTGAAAAACCCAAACTCACAGAAGCAGAGAGCAGAATGGTGGTTGCCAGGGGCTGGGGAAGAGGAGGTGTTGATCAAAGGATCAAAATTCCAGTAAGTCAAGAGGAACAAGCTCTGGAGGTCTACTGTACAGCCTGGGGACTAGAGTTAATAATAATGTGTTGTATGCTTCAAAATTGCTGAGTAGCTCTAAAATGTTCTTACCACAAAGAAATAAGTATATGAAGTGATGGATATGTTAACTAGCTTAATTTAATCATTTCACAATATATTCACATATCAAAACATGATGTTGTATACCATAAATATATATAATTTTTGCCAACTAAAAAAGAGAAATATTTATTAAGGCCCTACTATGTGGCAAGCTCTATAACTACTATTTTTCAAAGTATAGTATTACTGCCCTTTCAACTTCTACCAAGGAAAAGCTACACTGCCTATAGAGAGACAGTGAATACCATGCACTACTAAATAGGAATGATCAGTGGCACTGAAAAGCAGGTTCTTCTGCCTTTTTCAAGTGGCTTGATATGATTCTTCAGACTTGTCTTTTTCTTGACTCATAAGAGTAATGTAAAATTAATTACATTGAAAACATAGTTACATGTACTTTTACCTGAAAAGAAAAGAGCTCATCAAGGTAAGAACAAAAGTACATTTAAAGAACACTGAAAGTTTTAGGTTTTCACTCAGAAGCAAAAAAAGAACATCCAAAATGTTGATCTAACAGGTCCCTTCACTTGAATCCCATTGGAATATATATTTAAATTTAATAAATGTCTTTAAATTTAAGTAAATGTCTTAGAACTTTATCTGATTCATGTGAAGCAGTCAGGGGGGCAGTCGGGATCAACTGCCCAGCCATATGGAGACAGTTGAGACCTTATTCCTTCTGCACACCAGGTGTATTGCAGATCTCATGTCAAAGGGAAATTAATAAAAGCATACTTTGAGGGCCTAGGGACAGGGAAAATTTTCTTAATTAGGACATAAAAGTACTAATGACAAATAAATGATTAGTAAGGTTGTTTTCACTAAAATTAAGGACTTCTCATCAGAAGAAGGCAGAGTAACTCTTCACAGCTAGGTGAGAATGAAAAGACAAGGACAGCATGGGAAAGATATTTGTCGGTACAGAAACTGAAAGAGCTCAAATCCAGAATATAAAACACACAATCAATAAGAAAAAGGTTAAACCAATATAGAAAAATAGGCAAAAGATGTAACTAGGCCACTTTAGAAAGAGAGCTGCTGATAAATTCATTAAAAACTTTCCATTCTTTAGTAACAGAGTAATGCAAATTAAAAAGAATAAAATAAAGACCACCCTTCTCCTGCCACCCTGGAGCCAAGCCTGCGAGAAAGCAAGGAGCCAGAGGCCAGGAATTGACAATCTTCAAACTTTACTTAATCATTTATTTTGTCATTAGCTACTTTTTATGTGCTAATAAGAAAACTGCTATCCCTGCCGTCCCTAGGGGCCCTCAAAGGGTCATGCTTTTATTAATTGCCCTTTTGACATGAGATCTACAATCCACCTGGTGTGCCAGAAGGAATAAGGTCTCAGCGGTCTCCACTATGGTTAAAAACAAAAACAAAACCTCAAAACCTTTCTGGAAAGATTTTTGGCATTATATATCAAGAGTCTTATTCTCATAAGCTTTGGCCTAGTGATTTCATTTTTAAAGTCTTTGACCTATGAAAATAATAAATGATTACAAAGACTTATATACAAAGATTATTACAACATTATGTTAGAAGAAAAACCAAGTCATTGTCCAACAGGGGAGAAGTTAATTATAATAGTTAAATATTGTTAGCTTTTAAAAATTGTATTTTCAGCTGGGCGTGGTGGCTCATGCCTGTAATCTCAGTACTTTGGGAGGCCAAGGCGGGCAGATCACAAGGTCAGGAGACCGAGACTATTCTGGCTAACATGTTGAAACCCCGTCTCTACTAAAAATACAAAAAAAAAAAAAATTAGCTGGGTGTGGTGGCATGCACATGTAGGCCTGGCATGCACCTGTAGGCCCAGCTACTCAGGAGGCTGAGGCAGGAGAATGGTGTGAACCCAGGAGGCGGAGCCTGCAGTGAGCCGAGATCGTACCACTGCACTCCAGCCTGGGCAACAGAGTGAGACTCCGTCTCAAAAAATAAAAATAAAAATTATATTTTCAAAGAATCCTTAATATACTAAAATGTTTACATTGAATTATCATTTTAAAAGTACATATACAAATAAATACATATTTTTATATATACAAAATAGTATGAACAAATGGAATAATGTACAACTTGGAATAAAAAAAATTCTATTTCTGGGCCAGGCGTGGTGGCTCATGCCTGTAATCCCAGCACTTTGGGAGGCCGAAGCGGGCGGATCACGAGATCAGGAGATCGAGACCATCCTGGCTAACACGGTGAAACCCTGTCTCTATTAAAATTCAAAAAATTAGCTGGGCATGGTAGCGGGCGCCTGTAGTTCAAGCTACTCGGGAGGCTGAGGCAGGAGAATGGCGTGAACCTAGGAGGCAGAGCTTGCAGCGGGCCGAGATTGTGCCACTGCACTCCAGCTGGGCACCAGAGCAAGACTCCATCTCAAAAAAAAAATTCTATTTCTGAATTTCCAAGTAGATCACATATATATACTAACCAGCCTGTATGGCTAAGAAGCTAACATTAGACATATAAATTTGTTTCATATTACCTAGTGTTGGAGGATAAGATATGACAGGTGGATGGAGTCCAGTTCCTGATCCCTGCCCAGGATTTCCAGTGCTTCCCTGGGACACGTTGCTGTGGGGATCATTGGCAGTAGTTGCATTGTTACCAGTGCAGGAAGTCCCGCCTCCAGTATCAGAATCTTCAATATTGCCACCACTGTTACATCCAGCTCCGCAACCTTTCCTAAGCCTAGGAACAAATACCAAAGTAGGAACCATTATCCCAAGATCACTTCAAAATGGGTATTTTATTCTTTTTCCAGCTATTCTGAACTGCTAATGCTACTAATGTTCACCTTTTAAAGTCTTTATGGTGCAATCAATATTAGGAACAAAAAAACTCATTACGTTTTCAAAGAATGGCTTAATTAAGAACTATACCCATCATATTCACTGCCTCAAATCTTTTATAAACTCTATTATCTGTCCTGCACCATAATAAAGAACTGTATATAACTCAGTTGTACCATTAAGATCATAGCTGAAAATGGAGTTTTTTTTTTTGGGGGGGGGACGGACGGAGTCTTGCTCTGTCACCAGGCTGGAGTGCAGTGGTGCAATCTCGGCTCACTGCAACCTCCACCTCCCAGTTCAAACGATTCTCCTGCCTCAGCCTCCCGAGTAGCTGGAACTAGAGGTGCCCGCTACCACGCCCAGCTAATTTTTGTATTTTTAATAGAGATGGTATTTCATCATGTTAGCCAGGATGGTCTCGATCTCTTGACCTTGTGATCTGCCCGCCTCAGCCTCCCAAAGTGCTGGGATTACAGGCGTGAGCCACTGCGCCAGGCCTGGAAACAGAATTCTTACCAGTGCCAATGTCTGTTCAGTGACTCTGAAGTATGTAACCCCTGAAAACCTAATTCATTTATACTGTTAATATACTGCACTTGAAGAGAGGTGCTGAAATCATTTTTTCCTATTTTTAAAAAATGGAGAGTGATTAAGCAAACAAGGACAATTGGGCACTCCATCTCTATGGCATTTGTCTTAGGGGGAAAGAATCTCTTTAAGGTAATTCCAGCATATTAGATCTTTTTTGGAAAGAAAATTTCTTTGAACACTCCCCTGGCTTATATTGTGCCTTCTGTTTGGGCAGGGATTGAACATTTGAGAGTTTGCTAATTTAACTGCCAGATTTAGTTTTCTTAAGCTATATTTAAGAATCTGAACAACGCTTATGTTCTGCAATATTTCTTCATCATCCAAACTATGATGTTCCTATACCAGACATCATAATTTACTAGACAAAAGACAGAGAAAAAACATCATGTGAATATCTGAAAACACTGTAGATTTCAGATCTGAGTGAGAATGTATTGTTAAAAAGGCAGTAGTATCTCTGCATTGCCATCAAGTCTCAATGTGTACAGAGTGCTCCCCCTAGTGTTGGAACAGAACGGTAAATCAGAAAAAGTAATCAACTTGCATGTTATGTTTTTCTCTTAATTTCCCGTTTGTATAGAACAAATATCCAAATATTCTAATAGTGGCAATATACAATAGAAAGTTAAAAAAAATTAAACAAATAAAGGGAATTTTCCAAGATTCTACCAAGTAACAGAGCAATGGTTCTTAAACCACAGTTATACATCATATTTACCTAATAAGATTCTGAAGGTAAGAATGCTCAGATTCTACTTCTTGAAGTTCAGAAATAATGGGTTCATATTGTACCATGGCATCTGTACCTTTTTCTACAAGCTTCCCAGGTGGTGCACACTGCCTAGATTAACAGGGTCAGGAATACACCAGCACTGCATAATGCAACCCCTTGGCTCACCTGTGCCAGGTTGACACTATGAAGTTCCTGATATTTCCCAAGCTGATAGGACCCCCAAGAATGTCTTTAAGCTGTTCGTGGCTGTCAGAGTAAGAAGTTGTCAGGGGTGAGACAAAGATTGGGTAGCCAATAGGTTGATCACAGGATGAGTTTATCATGTTTCTCAGGGCTTGCTTTGCATTTTGGATGCTACCTCTCTCTGGGTTACGGTTACGCAGAAAAACAAGCTCCTGCTGTTGCCCTGCCCAAAGACCTCGGACACATTCCTTATTCACCTGAAAACCAGAACACAAGGGAATTAGGTTAAGGGGCCAAGAATAAAATTCACAGAAACAGAAGAGCAGAAATGGGAGGAATACAAAAGACATTATGATAACCAGTTGTGAAAAGCAGGGAACAAATATAAGTAGGTGACGTTTAAATAGGAGGTAATCAATTTCCCTTTGTCATTAGCAGATTGCTAAATAATAAGTATCTACAGAGCTCTTTCTTCATGCTCTGCCTTTAAAGTATCAAGTAAAATGAAGTCAATTTAGTTTTTTAAATTGGCAGAGCACTGATAAATAGGACAATAGATATCTTTTATAGAAATGAGAGATAATATTTAGAGTTGAAACAATGTTTATGACATTTGTGGGTTGATTAATGTAAATTTAAAAAATAAATAACTATAAACTATCAAAATTTCAGAAATTAAATGTCTTAAAGCCCTGAGATGTTTAAAAAAAACAAACAAGGAAAAGTTAGAATGAACTATTTAACTTCGGATCTCTATTAAGTACATGGTATGCTATCATTTTGCAACCTAGGAATCATATTACATTAGCAATATAGTGCTGACTTTTTAAAAAGAAATGCTACTCAAATTGCATATATAAAAGATACAAGACCTGCCATTTAATGGATAAAAGACTGTGAAAACTGAAATAACCAAAAATGTGAAGGCTTTATGGCACATGAGAAACTTTCAGAGGACAGAATAAAGTACTGAAAAAAATAAGTCAAATCAAGTGGTCATAAACAAGAAAGACTAATGTAATATGGTTATTAGATTTATTTTCTGTGAAAAAACTTTAAATCACTTTTTAAAAGTTTACATAAAGGCTGGGTGCGGTGGCTCACACCTGTAATTGTACAGCTTTGGGAGGCTGAGTCAGGTGGATCACTTGAGCCCAGAAGTGTGAGACCAGCCTGGGCAACATGGCAAAACCTCATCTCTACAAAAAACACAAAAATTAGCTGAACATGGTGGTGCATGCCTGTAGTCCCAGCTTCTCGATAGGCTGAGGTGGAGGATCACCTGAGCCAAGGGAGGTCAAGAGCCTGCAGTTAGTCATGATCATGCCACTGCATTCCAGCCTGGGCCACAAAGTGAGATTCTGTCTTAAAAAAAAATAAAAATAAAAAATAAAAGTTCAAATCAAGTTATTCAACTTTTAATTTCTGGACACAAATAAATACCTCAAACACTTACTTTAATGACCCTGAAGCTCAGGTAGCGTCTGTTAAGCATGATGATTTTATACTCATTGGTGCCATCATCCATGACATGCCGCAGAGCAAGCAAGGAGGGAGAGTTGGCAAGTACTGCACTCCGCCACGCAGGGTCCCCTTCATGGGCTATTACGAGGTTTTTCTCATGAGATACTATGGCTTCATACAGCACAGTAGGGTCATCATATTCATCTGGAGAAGTAAAATGATCCTAAATACAAAAAAAAAACATATAAATTTTTAAAGGAAAATAAGAGAACGGATAACTTCTACAGTTACTAAGTGAAAGTTCTTAAAAACTAGTTTAATATGAATACTTCAACACATGTTAATATTAGAGATAAATTATAAATTCTCAATCATAACTGGGTTAGGAATTAGCTCATTACTGCTATAATATTTTGGTAAATTCCTCAATCCAACCCTCTAAGTTCTAGATGAAAAAATATCATTTCTGGTTTTATGTGTTTTGTTTTCTCTTTCAAGTTGGTTTTCATATCTTTGCTCATGTTTTTTTTCTGTTGAAGGATTACATCACTATTAGCCAAGGAAGGCTAAAACTATATAAAAGGTCTCTATATTGTGTTTCTTTTTAACTAGGTATTTTTTGTATAAAGTCATATCTCTAAAATGGGTTCTAATATACTACTTTATCCTGCCTCTCACCTAGTTAAGATACAGCTCCAATCTATGAGCTTTGAGCACAGATCTGGGGTCCTAGTCCTAGAGAAGTTGGTAAAGTTTTCTCTGAAAAGCCTCTTGGTCTTAATAACTACTCATTCATTTGATAGTTATTCAGTATTTACCATGTACAAGACTCTATGGCAGGCAGCATAGATGAAACAAAGAAGATACGAAATGTATCTCCCTGTTATAAAACCCACACATTAACAGGGACAGGACATATACTGAAATAACCATAACATAAATCTGCAGTTTTGAAATGGTATATTAAAGAAATGTAAATATTATAGGCTGCTTTCGTATTTATAGTTGGGAGGTTGACAAATTTCTGTATCCAGGTAAAGTAATCCATTTGCACTCAAGTCAACTGACCAGAATTTGTCCTATGTGAAAGGAGAAGAGGGAGAGTAAGAGATCTATCTTAAGGATAGAGCCTGTTAGCTGGGGGGGTTGAGATATGTGAGATAATACTGTACACATAAATAATGCTTCACAACATAAAATGTTCTACACTATTTCACTGGAATCTTACCACAATCTTGTCAAGTAGGTTGAGTTGATAATACCTGCATTTTTGATGTTTAAAAACTGAAGCTTAAAGATGCTTAATTGCTTCCTAAGTTTAGGAAGTTAGTAAATGCCAGGCAGAAGATTTTGGACCTTGAAGACTGGTATTCTGGGATAACTCAGTCAGACAAAATAAAGAAAAAAGAATAAAAGAAATGAACAGAGTCTTTGAGGAATATGGGATTATGTAAAGCAACCAAACTTACCAATTAATGATATTCCTGAGAGAGGAGGTGGAAAAGTAAACAACCTGAAAAACATGTTTGAGGGAATAACTCAAGAGCATTTCTCTAATCTTGCTAGAAAGGTAGACATCCAGGTACAAGAAATCTGAGAACAGCTGTGAGATACTATACAAAATGAATATAACCAGGCATACAGTCACCAGGGTGTCCAAGGTCAACACTAAAGAAAAATTCTTAAAGATCAGATCACATACAAAGGGAACGCCATCAGGTTAATAGTAAACTTCTCAGAAGAAACTCTATAAGCCAGAGGAGATTGGGGCCTGTTTTCAGCATTCTTAAAGAAATTTCAACCAAGAATTTCATATCCTGCCAAACTAAGCTTCATAACTGAAGGAGAAATAAAATCTTTTCCAGACAAACAAGTGCTAAGGAAATTTGTTACCACTTGACCAGCCTTACGAGAGATCCTTAAGGGAGCTCCAAACATGGAAACAAATAATACCTGCTACCACAAAAACACACTTAAGAACACAGCCCACAGACCCTATAAAGCAACCACACAGTACAACTATGAAGTAACTAGCTAACAACTTCATGATAGGATCAAAACCTCACGTATCAATATTAACCTTGAATGTAAATGGTCTAAACACCCCACTTAAAAGACACAGAGTTGCAAGGTGGATTTAAAAAAAAAAGATCCATTTGTCTGGTGTCTTCAAGAGACCCATCTCACATGCAATGACACTCACAGGCGCAAAGTAAAGGGGTGGAGAAAGATTTGTCATGCAAACAAACAAAACAAAAGAGCAGGAGTCACTATTCCTACATCAGATAAAACAGATTTTAACAACAGTAAAAATGAACACAAAAGGTCATTACATAATGACAGAGGGTTCAATTTAACAAGAAGATATAACTATCTTACATATATATGCACCCAACATTGAAGCACCCAGATTCATAAAACAAGGTTTTCTCGGCCTACAAAAAGACTTAGCCACAATAGTAATAGCAGGGGACTTCAATACCCCACTGACAGTGTTAGATCATTAAGGCAAAAAACTAACAGAGAAATTCTGGACTTAAATTTGACACTTGGCCAACTGAATCTAATAGAAATCTACAGAATACTCCACCCATCAACCACAGACTACACATTATTTTTATCTGCACACAGAACATACCCTATGACTGACCACATGCCTGGCCATAAAGCAAGTTTCAATGAATTTAAAAAATCAAAATAAAAGTAATCATACTCTTGGACCACAGAGGAATAAAAACAGAAATCAATACCAAGAAGATCTCTCAAAACCACACAATTACATGGGAATTAAACAACTTTCTTGTGAATGACTTTTGCGTAAAAAAATGAAGTTAAAGCAGAAATTTAAAAAATTCTTTGAAATAAATGAAAACAGAGATACAACATGCCAAAATCTCCAGGATGCAGCATCTATGACAAACCTACAGCCATCATATTGAATGGGCAAAAGCTGGAAGCATCTCCCTTGAGAACCAGAACAAAACAAGGATGTCCACTCTCACCACTCCTATTCAACACAGTACCATAAGTCCTACCCATAGCAATCAGACAGGGGGCAAAAAAAAAGGCAACCAAATCGGAAAATAAGTCAAAGTATCTCTCTTTGCTGCTGATATGATTCTATACCTACAGAAGTGAGAAGACTCTGCCAAAAGGCTCCTGGAACTGATAAATGACTTCAATCAAGTTTCAGCATACAACATCAGTGTACTAAAATCAGCAGCATTTCTATTAATCAATAATATTCAAGCCGAGAACCTGGAACTGTTGACTTCAATCAAGTTTCAGCATACAAAATCAGTGTACTAAAATCAGTAGCATTTCTATTAATCAATAATATTCAAGCCGAGAACCAAATCAATAATGCAATCCCATCTACAATGCATTCACACACACACACACACACACACACACGAATACATCTAACCAAGGAGGTGAAAGATCTCTACAAAGAGAACTACAAAACAGTGCTGAAGGAAATCAGATGTGACACAAATGGAAAAACATTCCATGCTTATGGACTGGATGAATCAATACTGTTAAAATGGCCATACTGCCCAAGGCAATCTACAGCTTTAATGCCACTCCTATCAAGCTACCAACGTAATTTTTCACAGAATTAGAAAAAGCTTCTAAAATTATATAGAACCAAAAAAGAAGCCTGAACAGTCAAAACAATTATAAGTAAAAAGAACAAAGCCAGAGGTATCACATTACCTGAATTCAAATTATAAGGCTACGGTGACCAAAATAGCACCGTACTGGTAAAAGACAGACACACAGACCAATGGAACAGAATGAAGAACCCAGAAATAAAGCTGTACACCCACAGCCATCTGAGCTTCAACAAAGTTGTGAAAAAATACGCAACAGAGAAAGGACTCCCTATTCAATAAACGGTGCTAGGGTAGCTGGCTAGCCACATGCAGAACAATGAAACTAGACTCCTACCTTTTACCATATACAAATATTAACACAAGACGGAATGGATTAAAGATTTAAATGTAAGACCTTAAAATATAAGAATCCTAGAAGACAATCTAGAAAACACCATGTTGGACATCAGCTTTGGGAAATAATTTATGACTAAGTCCTAAAAGCAAGTGCAACAAAACCAAAAACTGACAAGTGAGACTTAATTAAACTGAAGAGCTTCTGCACAGGAAAACAAGCTGTCAACAGACTAAACCGACAACCTACAGGATGGGAGAAACTATTCAAAAACTATGCATCCAACAAAGGTCTAATGCCCAGAATCTATAAGGAACTTAATTCAATAAGCAAAAAACAACCCCATTAAAAAGTGGGCAAAAGACAAGAACAGATACTTCTCAAAATAAGACATACAAGCAGCAAACAAATGTGAAAAAAATGCTCAACAACATGAATCATCAAAGAAATGCAAATCAAAACCACCATCTCACACCAGTCAGAAAGACTATTATTAAAAAGTCAAAAAACAAGAGAGGCTGGCAAAGCTGAGGAGAAAAGGGAATGCTTATACACTGTTGAAATGCAAGTTAGTTCAGTCACTGTGGAACGCAGCTGGAGACTTCTCAAAGAAACATAACTACCATTTGACCCAGCAATCCCGTTACTGGGTATAAATCCAAAAGAAAATAAATTGTTCTACCAAAAATACACATACACTCTTATGTTCATTGCAACACTATCCACAATAGCAAAGATGCAGAATCAACCTAGGTCCTCATCAATGGTAAATCTGATAGAGGAAATAAGGTACATATACACCATGGACTACTATGCAGCCATAAAAAAGATATAAGTCACTTCCCTTTGCAGTAATATGGATGTGGACAGAGGCCATTATCCTAAGCAAATTAGGATAATTCTTAGAAGGTTCCTCTCTTCTAGGAATTGCCTTTAGCTAATGGAGCTACCTGGGTAGGAAACACCGGTGTCGGGGGTGGGGAGGGGTACATCCTTCTCTGTATGGGGTGAGAAGTAAGGAAGTACACAGCCTAACTTTTGGAGATACTGCTAACTCCAGAGTTTCTTCTAGAATCCAGCTAAGGCTAGAATTCAGCTAAAACACATTTTGCTGAGCTGCTTCCCTTTTGCTATCCCACTTCTAACACTTCTTTACAAACATTTCTCGAGTGCACCCCTCAATTAATCTCTTGCACAACAATCTTGGACTCTAACCTGTTTTTAGACCACTTGATCTAACATAGCATTCATAATATACTGATAAGCAGTTCTTAACTTCTGTATATCATACACCAACTCTCCTAATTTTTATTTTAAATACTGAGTTCATATTTTCCTATACAAGCAGACAGTCAGATGTCATATGATGTACTACCTTTTAGCAAATAGTTGTACTAGGAAAGGAATGCCATCTTTGTAGAGTAGTATTTTTACAATTACTTGAATGAAAAATAAAAGACCAGACATAAGCAATAACATTTTTTTCTATTTTTTTTTTGGAGACAGGATCTCACTTTGTCACCCTGGCTGTAGTGTAGAGGCGTGATCATAGCTCACTGCAACCTTGACCTCCTTTGCTCAAGCAATCCTCTCACCTTAACCTCCTAAGTACAGGCACACGCCCCCATGCCCAACTCTTTTTTTTTTTCTTTTGAGACAGAGTCTAGCTCTGTCTCCAGGCTGGAGTTTAGTGGCACAATCTCAGCTCACGGCAGCCTCCTAGGTTCAAGTGATTCTCCTGCCTCAGTCTCCCAAGTAGCTGGGATTACAGGCACACACCGCCACGCCCAGCTAATTATTGTATTTTTAGTAGAGATGGGGTTTCACCTTGTTGGCTGGGATGGTCTCGATCTCCTGACCTCGTGATCCACCCACCTTGGCCTCCCAAAGTGTTGGGATTATAGGCATGAGCCACTGTACCCAGCCCAGCTAATTTTTTAAAATTTTTTTGTAGAAACAGAGTCTTTCTATGTTGCCCAGGATGATCTCAAACACCTGAGCAAGTGATCCCCCTCCTGCCTCGGCCTCCCAAAGTGCTGGGATTACAGGCATAAGCTACTATGCCTGGCCAATAATCATATTCTTAAGAAAATGAACAAAATGCTGGAAATTATCAGGCATGCCCAAAGTGGAAAATGTTTCATCTTGTTTAAATATCTCTTTACTGGCTTTAAAATGGTTGAATAAATATGTAAAGTTCTACGTACACTGAAAACTGTGAGGTGCCTCTGTATGTGGTGATTTGGAAAGATGTCTATGTCATATTAAATGAAAAAAATAGCATGTTACAATTAATTTGCATAGCAAAATTACATTTTTAAAAAGGAGCATATCACACACATAGACAAAAATGTATGTGCTTAGAAGAAATCAGAAAAGATACATCAAATTACTGGCAGTGATTGCTTCTTGGGGATACTGTACAATAATATGGAGTGATGGAAAGATGTTTATTATTGAGCAATGTTTACTTTTTAAGAATATTCAAGAGACGTTATCAGTTTTACTGGTAAAAGTTTTCAGAAGAATTTTAGAAATATACTTAAGATGTTATAAGCAGATGCACAGGATACACATTTTTAGAGCAATGAAACTCATTCATTAAACATTTACAGTCCACTGTCCCAAGCAAGGAGAACATAAAGATTAATAAGAAATTATTCCTGTCCTCAAGGATATCATAGACTGTAAAATTTTTAGCACATATCATATGTAAACTCATGTGGATTTTGATTGGTTTATTTTAGTTCTAACAACTATGTAATCCTCAAAGAGTGCTAATAAAGGAAAATAATTAAGGAGGAAATATATTTTACAAAAGCAATTAGAGGACAAGAAAGAGAACAGATGAAAAAAGGAATTTGCTTAATCTGAGTTTTGGTTAATCTTCTTCTGCAAAATTGGGATTAAAATAACTTTCTGGGTTGTGGTGATTTAATGCATATGAAAGTACTGTGTACATGTAGGACACTATACAATAGTAAATACTGTACAGATCATAACATTTTCTTCTTGGAGTTTTTTTTCTAGCGACTAGGCATTGCTCTGTCGCTCAGGCTGGAGTGCAGTGATGCAATCATAGCTCACTGTAACCTCAAACTCTTGAACTCAAGTGATCTCCCATCTCAGCCTCCCAAGTAGCTGGGACTAACGGCATGCGATACCTTGCCTGGCTAATATTTCTGTTTCTTTTTTGCAGAGACGCAGTCCCGCTATGTTGACCAGGCTGGTCTCAAACTCCTGGACTCTAGAGATCCTCCCACCTTGGCCTCCCAACGGTGCTGGGATTATAGGCTTGAGGCATCACGTCCAGCATACCATAACAGTTGTAATTACCAAAAAGTAAGCACATGTAATACATAAGGTTGGAGAGGGTGGGGAAAAAACTATAAAGAAAAAAGTTCAAAGACACCTATGAAGTACTAAAAGTACATCATCAAAGACTATGTCTGAAAGGCAAAGGTTAATAGAAATTTTATATTTTCAGCTCTCTGGAAACAGAATCTTCTTAAAAGTCAAATTGAAATACAATTTACAACAAAATGCACCCATTTTAAGTGTACAGTTAGATGCATCTTGACAAATGTGCATACCCAGGTAACCACTGCTGCAATCTAGTTATAGAGCATTTCCATCACCTCAAAAAGTTCCTTCCTGCCTCTGGCATTCACTTTCTAAACTCCAAGTAACCACTGATCTGCTGTTTGTTATTAGTTTCTTTTTATTGCTGAGTAATATTCTGTTGTGTGGATATACCATAATTTGTATGCCTGTATGCTGATGGACATTTGAGTAGTTTCCAGTTGGAGGTTATTATGAATAAAAACACTATAAACATTTGTGTTTAAGTCTTTGTGTAGACATATACAGTTGACCCTGGAACAATGCAGGGGTTGGGGTGCCTATCCCTATGCACTCTAAAATCCATGTATAACCTTTGACTCCAAAAAATGTTAACTACAAATACCTCACTGTTGACTGGAAGCCTTACCAATAACATAGTCAATTAACACATAGTTTGCATTTTACACATATCATATACTGTATTCTTACAATAATGTAAGCTAGAGAAAAGAAAATGTTATTAAGAAAATCATAAGGAAGAGAAAATACATTTACTGTTCATTAAGTAGAAGTGGATCATCATAAAGGTCTTCATCTTTGTCATCTCACATTTGGAATAGGCTGAGAAGGAGGAACAGGAGGGGTTGGTCTTGCAGTCTCAGAGGTGGCAAAGGTGGAGGAGGTGGAAGGAGAGGGAAGAGAAGCAGGCACCCTTGGTGTAACTACCAAAAAACATTATACGTTTCTGACATTTTCCTTTTCATTTCTTTAAAATGTTTCTATATAGTACCAATTCTTATTCTACCTTTTGCTTTAGTTTTAGTGTCCACATCACAGAAGGGTCCATGCTGTAAAAGAAGTCAAAATCAGTCTTGAATAATCCGAATCACTCTGCCAGACTATGTAAAGTCAACTTGTTTTCTGGCACTGCTTCCTCGTCGTCCTCATCATCTGGTGCTGGCTTGGAAGCATTCATCTCCATAAAGTCATCTTCTGTTAATACTTCTAGTGTGGTACTTAATACCTCTTGAATCTCTCCAAGAGCCACACCTTGTAATCCTTCATCCCCTACCTTTTATTTGCCATATCAACAATCTCTTTCATGACTTCCTTGATTGGCTCTGTCATAAATCCTATGAAGTCATGTACAACATCTGGGGCACAGTTTTCTCCAGCAGAAATGTATTATTTTGTGTTTGATAGCTTCCATGGCTTTTTCGATAACAGCAATGGCATCTTCAATGGTGTAATCTTTCTAGACTTTCATGATGTTCTATCAGGGTTCTCTTCCATAGCGAGTACTATGTGTAATGAGCCTTAAAGGTCTTTATTATAACCTGATCTGGAGGCTGAATTAGAGAAGTTGTTTGGAGGCAAGCAGACCACCTCCGCACCCTCAGTGTTGAACTCATGGGGTTCTGGGTGGCCACAGGCACTGTCCAATACCAAAAGAACTTTAAAAGAAGGTCCTTTACTGGCAAGGTACTTCCTGACTTCAGGGACAAAGCATTGGTGGAACCAAACCAGGAAGAGTTCTCTTTGTCTAGGCCTTCTTGTTGTACAATCAAAATAGCAGTTGGTGCTTATCTTTTCCCTTCAAGGCTTAGGAGTCAGCGGCTTTATAGGTAAAGACCTGATCATAAACCCCTCTCTGCATTTGCACAAAACAGTAAACTTAGCTTACTCATTCCTGCCTTAAATTTTGGTGCTTGGTGCTCTTCCTTACTAAAAAGTGTACTTTGTGGCTTCCCCACCCCCAACCCCCACTGCAGAATAGGGCACTTGCACCTGCATTAAAGATCTGTTCAGGCAGATATCCTTTTCCCTCAATGATTTTCTTAATGGCATCTGGAACTCGTCTGCTGCCTCTTGGTTGGCAGAAGCTGCTTCTCCTGTTATCTTGACATTTTTAAAGCCAAAGTTCTTTCTAAAATTATCAAGCCATCCTTTGCTGGCATTAAATTTTCCAGCTTTAAATCCTTCACCTTCCCTATGCTTTAAGTCGCCATATAATGACTTCACTTTTTCTTGAATCATATTAGTGTTTATAGGTATGCCTTTCTTATAGAAATCCTGTATCCAACATAAAAGCTCTATTTTCAACATAAGATGCAAACGTATTTTGTAAAATGTGCAAGGTTTTCCACCTGCTGGTGTAGTAACAGTGGAAGCTTCACAAATTTTTTTTTCCACACTGGTCCTTAAGATGGATTCACTTACCTTGGAATGGTGGGCAACCACAGTTGCAGACCTCAATCTATGGCACATATCAAGCAACTCAACCTTTACTTTTAATGTCGTGACTTTTCTGTTTCATGGGGGCCCTTTCATCCTCACTAGTGGCACTCTGTATGGATCCCATGGTGTTATTTAAGGTTTATGGTACTGCACTAAACACAATGAGAAATACAGGAGAACTGCAAGTGAGCTCTTTTTATTGAAATACACAATTTACTGGAAAGGCGAACTGCTCACACAGAGATGATCAGTGCCACACGGCGTTTTAAGCACATTCCCAACATTTGAGCTCACTGCAAAAGCAACAGAAGGTGACTATGACATTACTGTAGTGGTATAATATTAATATGTACCACAGTTAACTTTATGTAGTTATGATTTAATACTGCATCTTTATGTTTGTTTACATTTCTTTCAACTGCAGATGGTGCCACGTATAGTCTGTAAGTGTTTTTGTAAGTTTTGATAAATTTTAACTTTCTATAATAGATTTCTGTGTGTTTTATGGTAGCAAATAATAAAATAAACTAGTATCTATGTGTATTTTATGCATTCATGACATACCTATGTTTGTCTTATTTTATTGATAATTCTAGGCTTTGTAGTTCATCTTTTTCAAAGTGTTGTAAATTTCCAAAAAAGTTTCCAGTACATTTACTGAAAAAAAATCTATGTATAAATGTAGCTATGCAGTTCAAACCAGTGTTGTTCAAGAATCAATTGTACTTTAGTTCTCTTGTGTAAACATCTAGAAGTAGAATTGTTGGGTTGTAAGGTAGATGCATATATCCTTTCTTTTAGTATATGAGCCTATTGTTCACTTTTATGGATTTTCATGAGCACATGAACTTTGGCAATGACCAGTACTGATTTACACATCTAGATTTTCCCGCCTGAGAGATCCTCATAGACAACCTAATGTCTTGCTCAAAGTGATGATCAATAAATGGCTGTTGTTTGTGACCTTATAGGTCAATCTCCACCCTCCCAGAAGGTATACCAGAATTAAGGAACTTCTCCAGGTAGCATTACATTCTCCAGTTCCTCTCCTCCCCTCATCCCTCCATGGTTCCTGGGTTCCAATTCTACATTCTCACCTCCCTGTTTATAAATGTTGTCAGTACTGGCTAATGATGGGAGTGTGCTATATCCAAGTGTGTTGGGCCAGAAGATAAAGTAAAGAATCACTGATATCAGCAATAATGCCACAGCCAAAGGAATATTTAAGGAAAGAGACCTGGCAGCAACAGGCAAGAGAATCCTCTAAGGAGAGACTAGGGGTAGGCACCCAAGGCATCAGAGGCTTTAAATTCTGTGCTCAGTTTCATCTTAGACAAATTGAGATCAAGTATCTGTCATAACATTTAGAATTAATTGAAGAAGTTTGTCAGAAGCTATTAGAAAATTATGTTATATAAAAGAGAGTATTTCTTATAAAGCAAATACATACTTCGTACATTTCCAGAAATGTCTAAGTTTTAAAAACATTTTAATCTGAATTACCTTCTTGTGAAATGCATTGAATTTTGTCTCAAAACTCTAAAACTAGTCTGAAGATGGACAATTCTATTTGATCCCAAATTAGTATTTCCCTGGGGCATCATCCTCAAATAGTATTCCATTTTTCAAAGAGATTTTCAAATAACGTGTTCCTTATTAGTAATGTTCCTAAAGAATGTGAGGTTTTTAATTTAATTCCCACACTTTATACTATAATGACTTGAAGAGTAAGTTACATTTTATTTGGGGGCAAAATATTCAATTATATTTGAGCACTGCAGATACACTTTAATGAGTCTTATCACGAAGTCTCTTATCATCAGATCTGATAACTACCGTCTAGTGGAATGGAGGAACAAGTGCCAGTACTTAATTTCACAATATATTCTTGCAACCATCTAGGGCTTTAGAAATGCATTGTGGGGCCTCACTTTAATGTCATTACCCTATTAAGATATTTAGCTAAGCCTAAGTCTGTCCTAACCACCTATTATTCTATAAAACACATGGAATGAAATTCATCCTTCAGTAACAGCAGTACTTGTAACACTCCTGAAGTTTACTACACTACATTTAGAGTTGGCTAATATTCATACAGGGAACAGGCAGGAATTACAATGATAGGAAGTCAAAATAAGTATTATGGGGGCCAAGGACCTTTACTTATTTCATGCCTATATCAGTCACTCTCTAATGTTAATATTCAAATTTACTATTAGAAACATAGATTCAGGTTTTAAAGATTTAATGTATCTTGTCATGAAATCACATTTTTCTTTTATTCAGATCAGAATATTTCTCAAAAAGTTCCTAAGACACATAATTTGGAAGCTGATATGCTTTGGTTGTGTCCTCACCCAAATCTCATCTCGAATTGTAGTTCCCATAATCCCCACATGTCCTGGAAGGGAACCAGTGGGAGGTAATTGAATCATGGGAGCAGTTACCCCATGCTGCTGCTCTCATGATAGTGAGTGAGTTCTCATGAGATCTGATGGTTTTATGAGGGGTTTTTCCCCCTTTTGCTTGGCACTTCTCCTTGTTGCCACCATATGAAGAAGGATGTGTTTGCCTCCCCTTCCGCCATGACTGTAAGTTTCATGAGGCCTCCCCACCCCCGTGGAACTGTGAGTCAATTAAACCTCTTTCCTTTATAAATCACCCAGTTTCGGGTATTCCTTACAGCGGCATGAGAACGGACTAATACTGAAATCATGTGAAGAAGGATCAGTAAACACCAGTAATGAACTAGAAAAATCTCATCTTCTTACCTGATGGAGTTTAATGGACATACGGATCCCAGGGACTACTACTTTTCTTAGCAATTCCATGTCAGCAAAGATCCATTCATCTCGAATTGAAGAAATACGGAAATCTCCTTTAAATAGGGCATGCAATCCATAGAGGAATGACTCTAAATTACTGTTAAGATTGGAGATAAAAGTTCACATGTTTTGACAAAGGTCTTCCATGACATTGATTCTTACATCTGCCTGTGCATCAGAATCACCTGGGAGTGTTTTGAAAATACAGATTCCAGGAACTAATGTCAGAACCCTGAACCAGAATCACAAGAGATAGGGCCTGTCCGACCTAGGACCCTTATTTATGAACCATTCTAATAGTGAGTCCACGAAAATAAACAACAGGCAAAGAGCCTACAGATTTGGTTAAAGTAAAGTTAAAATAAATTAAGAAAAGCTTAATGGAAAACATGTAGTTATCACAGAAAAAAATTCAAAATATGTGAAATTCTGATTCATTTGGATGTATATGTTAGGAAATTCAGTTTAGATTTAGAGTCTCCAAATCTATTACTATATTAGAAGTATAAATAGCCTAGACAAAGACTGCAAGGAAATATGGGAAAATAGAAATGAATGAATTTGTTAGAAAAATAGATGTAAACAGGAGGAGGCCAATCAAAATTCATGGGTGGTTATATTTTAAAATGTCTTTAATTCATTATATTCTCATTATCAGTGGCTACCCACACATGTGTGAATTTTAAAAACCAGTTCTGTTAACCAGTTAGGACAGCTCAACTATGTTCAAGAAGATGATGTATAGAAATACAAAATCTGAAAAGACTTTACAATAAATTAGCATAGAATACATGCTTCCATGAAAAATGATTTCAGATTTAGGTAATACAGCTTCCCATACTCTCTTCCTCAGAACAGAAATGCCTTCTTTACCTGGACATATGATGGGATGCAGTCCCCAAAGCTCTCCGTCCCAGTACACAGAGTCCATAACAGAGAGTCACCAGGGATGAATCTTTGTCCACATCCAGTGGCTTTAAAAAACAAAAAAAATTTGTTATCAGAAAGGCATATAAGTATTTAACAAATCATAAATCTAATTAATACAGAGAAATGATAAAGAATTTAAAAAGTACATAATTTCTATCTCCTCAAAATAAACTTAATAAAACTGTATGAAATGAAGCATGAATGTGTATGGGGAGTTTCTTTGGAATCCTTAAATAAAATATAAAATTTCATAATAATGGAACATAATTAAAACAAAAAAAACTGACTCTATTATAAAATGTTAGGATTTTAGCTAAGGATTTCAAAGTACTTACTGGGATTATTGATATTACCCTCTCCTGAAAATACAATATTTCTATCTATTAGCTACTTATTTTTTTTCTTTTCTTTTTTTTCTTAACTACTTATTTTTGACATAACTTGACAAGCAGGCAATTAGTGGCAGATGAGTTAGCCTATTAGTGACTATAAACATAGTAAAGAAAATCAAGTTGATATTCACAAATATTGTTTCTCCTCAACCTTTTTATTTTTTAACAATTACATACTTTACAGTTGAAAGAAGCTGGTAACTGTCCTGTTTCTCCCTCTAAGAAAGCCGAAATAATAATCACTGATTACCTTACATAATACTAAAGAAAATCTTGGTAGCATCTCAGTTACCAAAAAACAATCCAGAGCAGTGCTTCTCAAAGTATAGTCCTAAGACCAACAGTAACAACATCACCTGGAAACTTGTTAGAAATGCAAATCTCTGGCCACTCCAGATCTCTGATGTCAAATTCTGGAGATGGAGTCTAGCAATCACTCTCCAGGTGATTCTAATCCATGCTAAAGGTGAAGAATCAATGATACAGGCTAATAATTAGCTTAATTATTCTAACTTTGCCAATGGTATTTATTTTTGGCTTTATAAACCATTAACTTATAAACACAATAGGGGAACGGTCTAAGATATTAACTTACTATTGATAGGTTAATTATCATGAACTTGATAATTTAGTTAATGGCGACTGTGTTAGAGATGTCCTAGTTGCTTGCCAATTAGATTGTTTCTAAAGACATATTACCTCTTACAGCACATACTCTAGTTTCATCAAGTAGGCATTTTGAAAAAAATTTTGGGTCCAGGTTACAAAACAGCAAATAAAGAGTATGAGAGCACTAGTTTAAAGAAATACAAAAGAAAATATAAGAGAGTGGGTGTAGACTTGAAGTCGTATATAAAAAAAAAAAAAACTAAAGGTAGTTACAATGGGTGATAAAATGATAGGTGATCTTCACTCTTTTTTTCTTCTTCTCTACCTCCCTTCCCCTGTCAACTTTCTAGATTAAAAATGTATTGTTTCTGTGATGAGGAATTTTTTTTTTTAATTCAGTTCAGATTTACCTCAGCCAAGATGATTCAATAGAGACCATATCTACCCCCCTACCTGAAACAGCCAAAGAACTGGGCAGAATACATGACACAACAGTTTTCAGACACTGGACACTGGTCCCTGAGAGACAGGAAACAAATGCGGTATCCCTACAACTGACCGAGCTTATTACCTAGAAAGCTTCCAGACCACAAGAAAGGGGAGCACAAATTGAGCCGGAGGCCTCTGAGTCAGCTGGAGCTCACAGGGCCGAGTGCTAGAGAGAGCTACTGAGAGAGGGAGGTGAGGGAACTCAGAGATCTGCAGCAGAGTGCTGATTGGCACACGCAGAGAGGACCCTAGGCTGAGAAAAGAATCATCCCAACGGAATAGAAAGGAATAGCAGAAAACCTTGGGACTGGCTAGAACACTCAGGATGGCATTGTCTTGGTCATGGGGAAGAATTAGCCCCAGACTAACAGCTGCTCTGATCCCTCCAAAGCAAGTCCTGAAAGGATCAAACTGTCCCCAAAGAACTTAACTGTGTCACAAAATGAAGTTCAAGAATTATTTACAGGAATACAGAAATATCCAGCACCCTTGAGGGTAAAATTCAAAAGAATGACATCTAATAAAATATTGACAGGCATGTAAGTAGCAGGCAAATAGGATCCATAATAAGAAAAACAATCAATTAACCACTCAATCAAAACTGACCCACAACTGACACAGATGTTAGGCTTAACCCACAAGGATATTAAAACAACTATTTTAACTATATTCCATAAGCTTAAGAAGGCAGAGGAATGACTGAGCATGTTGAATGAGACATGGAAGATTTGTAGAAAGGACCCAAACTAAACTTCTAGAGATACAAAATGAAGCAATGTCTAAGACAAAAAATATACTGAATGGGATTATTGGTATATTAATTCAGAAGAAAAGATAAATGATCTCAAAAAGTTAGCAATAGAAACTATGCAAAATGAAATACAGAGAGAAAAAAGATTGAAAATAAATGGGGCATCAGGGAGCTGTAGGACAATCAAGCAGCCTAATATAAACATAATTGGAGTTCCTGCAAAAAGGGGAGAGGAAAACAGAAAAAAACTATTTTTAATAATGGTGGAGGGAGAGTATTGGAGTAATCCAGAATAACTACTCTGATCCTTGTTGATAAGGAAAATAGAGAACCAGGCACCTGTGTGGCTCCTAAGGATGGGCTGAAGCTGGGGTCTGGGCCTTGTGACTGAGAAGACTGTTAAAGCTAAAACCACCTCTATTCCTGCCTTGATGACACCTATCCAGAAGTAGAAAAATGCTCTCCTTTTAATCCTATAGATTTTGAGAATTTTGACCTGCCTGAGGAGCACCGGAATGGACACCTCCCCTTGAATGGCGTGCCTCTTGTGGTTCTGGATGGGAGAGAGAACTGGAAAAGCTGTTACAGCTGGGGTCCCCCCTCACCAGTGAAGATGCCCTCTCCACTGTAGGAATCCAATTTGTTGCAGTCTCCTTTGATCATTCTGTTGATCCTGAATGTTTGCTTATGACACAGATATTTATATTTCTTAGTCCTTTTATAGTTTGTGTGTGTTTTATTAATAAAGCATTTAATAGATTTTTTTTTAAATCATGAAAAGTCTCCAAATCTGAAAAAAATTATGTACCTACAGATTCAAGAATCTCAATGAACTTCAATAACCAGAAACAGGTGGCTGGCAAGATGGGCGAACAGGAACAGCTCCAGTCTGCAGCTCCCAGCAAGATCAAGGCAGAAAGGAGGTGATTTTTGCATTTCCAACTGAGGTACCTGGCTCATCTCATTGGGACTGGTTAGACAGTGGGTACAGCCCACTGAGGACAAGCAGAAGCAGGGTGGGGAGATGCCTTACCCGGGAAGCACAAGAGGTTGGGAACTCGTTCCCCTAGACAAGGGAAGCCATGACGGACCATGCCGTGAGGAATGGTGCATTCCAGCCCAGATACTACGCTTTCCCCATGGTCTTCACAAGCCAAAGACCAAGAGATTCCTTTACGCGCCTACGCCACCAGGGCTCTGGGTTTCAAGCACAAAACTGGGCAGCCATTTGGGCAGACACCGAGCTAGCTGCAGGAGTTTTTTTTCATACCCCAGTGGCACCTGAACGCCAGCAAGACAGAACTATTCACTCCCCTGGAAAGGGGGCTGAAGTCAGGGAGCTAAGTGGTCTAGCTCAGTGGATCCCACCCCTATGGAGCCCAGCAAGCTAAGATCTACTGGCTTGAAATTCTCGCTGCCAGCACAGCAGTCTGAAGTTGACCTGGAATGCTCAAGTTTGGTGGAGAGAGGGGCATCCGCCATTACTGAGGCTTCAGTAGGCAGTTTTCCCCTCACAGTGTAAGCAAAGCCGCCAGGAAGTTTGAACTGGGCAGAGCCAACCACAGCTTAGCAAAGCCCACTGTAGCCAGACTGCCCTTCTAGACTCCTTCTCTCTGGACAGGGCATCTCTGAAAGGCAGCAGACCCAGTCAAGGGTTTATAGATAAAACTCCCATCTCCCTGGGACAGAGCACCTGCACCTGGGGGAAGGGATGGCTGTGGGCACAGCTTCAGCAGACTTAAACATTCTGCCTGCCAGCCCTGAAGAGAGCAGCGGATCTCCCAGCACAGCATTCGAGCTCTGCTAAGTGACAGACTGTCTCCTCAAGTGGGTCCCTGACCCCTGTGCATCCTGATTGGGAGATACCTCCTGGCAGGGGTCAACAGACACCTCATATGGGAGAGCTCTGGCTGGCACCTGGCGGGTGCCCCTCTGGGACGAAGCTTCCAGAGGAAGGAACAGGTAGCAATCTTTGCTGTTCTGCAGCCTCCACTGGTGATACCCAGGCAAACAAGGTCTCAAGTGGACCTCCAGCAAACTCCAGCAGACCTGCAGCAGAAGGGCCTGTTAGAAGGAAAACTAACAGACAGAAAGAAATAGCATCAACATCAACCGAAAGGATGTCTACACAGAAACCCCATCTGAAGGTCACCAGTATCAAAGACCACAGGTAGATAAATCCACGAAGATGAGGAAAAACCAGTGCAAAAAGGCTGAAAATTCCAAAACCCAGAAGGCCTTTTCTCCTCCAAAGGAACACAACTCCTCACCAGCAAGGGAACAAAACTGGATGGGGAATAAGTTTGACAAACTGACAGAAGTAGGCTTCAGAACGTGGGTAACAACAAACTCCTCCAAGCTAAAGGAGCATGTTCTAACACAATGCAAGGAAGCTAAGAACCTTGAAAAAAGGTTAGAGGAATTGCTAACTAGAATAACCAGTTTAGAGAAGAACATAAATGACCTGACGGAGCTGAAAAACAGCACAAGAACTTCGTGAAGCATACAGAAGTATCAATAGCTGAATCGATCAAGCCAAAGAAGGGATATCAGAGATTGAAGATCAACTTAATGAAATAAAGCATGAAGACAAGATGAGAGAAAAAACAATGAAAAGGAATGAACAAAGCCTCCAAGAAATATGGGACTATGTGAAAAGACCACACTTACATTTCATAGGTGTATCTGAAAGTGATGGGGAGAATGAAACCAACTTGGAAACATTCTTCAGGTTTATTATCTAGAAGAACTTCCCCAGTCTAGCAAGACAGGCCAACATTCAAATTCAGGAAATACAGAGAACACCGAAAAGATACTCCTCGAGAAGAGCAACCCCAAGACACATAATCATCAGATTCACCAAAGTTGAAATGAAGGAAAAAATGTTAAGGGCAGCCAGAGAGAAAGGTCAGATTACCCACAAAGGGAAGTCCACCAGACTAACAGCAGATCTCTCTGCAGAAACCCCACAAGCCAGAAGAGAGTNAAAAAAAAAAAAAAAAAAAAAAAAAAAAAGCAGGGGTTGCAATCCTAGTCTCTGATAAAACAGGCTTTAAACCCACAAAGATCAAAAAAGACAAAGAAAAGCATTACATAATGGTAAAGATATCAATGCAACAAGGAGAGCTAACTATCCTATATATATATGCACCCAATACAGGAGCATGCAATTCATAAAACAAGTGCTTAGAGGCCTACAAAGAGACTTAGACTCCCACACAGTAACAGTGGGAGACTTTAACACCCCACAGTCAATATTAGATCAACAAGATAGAAAATTAACAAGGATACTCAGGACTTGAACTCAGTTCTGGACCAAGCAGACCTAATAGACATCTACAGAACTCTCCACCCCAAATCAACAGAATATACATTCTTCTCAGCACCACATTGCACTTATTCCAAAATTGACCACATAGTTGGAAATAAAGCACTCCTCAGCAAATGTAAAAGAACAGAAATCATAACAAATGGTCTCTCAGACCATAGTGCAATCAAATTAGAACTCAGGATTAAGAAAATCACTCAAAACCACACAACTACATGGAAACTGAAAAACCTGCCCCTGAATGACTACTGGGTAAATCACGAAATTAAGGTAGAAATAAATAAGTGCTTTGAAACCAATGAGAACAAAGACACAGTGTACCAGAATCTCGGGGACACAGGTAAAACAGTGTTTAGAGAGAAATTTATAGCATAAATGCCCACAGAAAAAACTGGGAAAGATCTACAACCAACACCCTAACATCACAATTAAAAGAACTAGAGAAGCAAGAGCAAACAAATTCAAAAGGTAGCAGAAGACAACAAATAACTAAGATCAGAGCAGAACTGAAGGAGACAGAGACACAAAAAACCCTTCAAAAAATGAATCCAGAGCTGTTTTTTTGAAAAGATCAACAAATAGACTGCTAGTTAGATTAATAAAGAAGAGAGACGAATCAAACAGACACAATAAAAATGATAAAGGGAATATCACCACTGAACCCACAGAAATACAAAGTACCATCAGAGAATACTATACACACCTCTATGCAAATAAACTAGAAAGTCTGGAAGAAATGGATAAATTTCTGGACGCACACACACTCCCAAGTATAAACCAGGAAGAAGTCGAATCCCTGAATAGACCAATAACAAGTACTGAAATTGAGGCAGTAACTAATAGCCTATCAACCAAAAAAGCCCAGGACCAGATGGACTGAGAGCTGAATTCTACCAGAGGTACAAAGAAAAGCTGGTACCATTCCTTCTGAAACTATTCCAAACAACAGAAAAGAGGGACACCACCTTAATCATTTTATGAGAATAGCATCATCCTGATACCAAAACCTGGCAGACACACAATAAAAAAAGAAAATTTCAGGCCAATATAACTGATGAACATCAATGAGAAAATCCTCAATAAGATACTGGCTGACAGAATCCAGCAGCACATCAATAAGCTTATCCACCATAACCAAGTTAGCTTCATCCCTGGGATGCAAGGATGGTTCAACATATGCAAATCAATAAACGTAATCCATCACACAAACAGAACCAATGACAAAAACCACAAGATTATCTCAACAGATGCAGAAAAGGCTTTTGATAAAATTCAACATCCCTTCATGCTAAAAACTCTCCATAAACTAGGTATTGATGGAACCTATCTCAAAATAAGAAGAGATATCTATGACAAAACCATGGTCAATATCATACTGAATGGGCAAAAGATGGAAGCATTCCCTTTGAAAACCGGCACAAGACAAGGATGCCCTCTCTCACCACTCCTATTCAACAGAGTACTGGAAGTTCTGGACAGGGCAATCAGCCAAGAAAAGAAATAGAGGGTATTTAAATACGAAGAGAGGAAGTCAAATTATCTCTGTTTGCAGATGACATGATTGTATATTTAGAAAACCCCACTGCCTCAGCCCAAAATCTCCTTAAGCTGATAAGCAACTTCAGGAAAGTCTCAGGATACAAAATCAATGTGAAAAATCACAAGCATTCCTGTACACCAATAACAGACGAACAGAGAGCCAAATCATGAGTGAACTCCCATTCACAATTGCTACAAAGAGAATAAAATATCTAGGAATACAGCTTACAAGGGATGTGAAGGACCTCTTCAAGGAGAACAACAAACCACTGCTCAAGGAAGTAAGAGAGGACACAAACAAATGGAAAAATATTCTATGCTCATGGATAGGAAGAATCAATATTGTGAAAATGGCCATAATGCCCAAAGTAATTTATAGATTCAATGCTATCCCCATCAAGCTACCACTGACTTTCTTCACAGAATTGGAAAAAACTACTTTAAATTTCATATGGAACCAAAAAAGAAACCACATAGCAAAGACAGTCCTAAGCAAAAAGAACAAAGCTTGAGGCATCATGCTATCTGACTTCAAACTATATTACAACGCTACAGTAACCAAAACAACATGGTACTGGTACCAAAACAAATATATAGACCAATGGAACAGAACAGAGGCCTCAGAAATAATGCCACTCATTTACAACCACGTGATCTTTGACAAACCTGACAAAAACAAGCAATGGGGAAACGATTCCCTATTTAATAAATGGTGTTCGGAAAACTGGCTAGCCATATGTAGAAAGCTGAAACTGGACCCTTTCCTTACACCTTATACAAAAATTAACTCAAGATGGATTAAAGACTTAAACATAAGACCTAAAACCATAAAAATCCTAGAAGAACAACTAGGCAATACCATTCAGGACATAGGCATGGGCAAAGACTTCACAACTAAAACACCAAAAGCAATGGCAACAAAAGCCAAAACTGACAAATGGGATCTAATTAAGCTAAAGAGCTTCTGTACAGCAAAAGAAACTATCCTCACAGTGAACAGGCAACCTACAGAATGGGAGAAAATTTTTGTAATCTATCCATCTGACAAAGGGCTAATATCCAAATCTACAAGGAACTTAAATTTACAAGAAAAAAACCAACCCCATCCAAAAGTGGGTGAAGGATATGAAGAGACACTTCTCAAAAGAAGACATTTATGTGGCCAACAGACATATGAAAAAAAGCTCATCATCAATGGTCATTAGAGAACTGCAAATCAAAACCACAATGAAATACCATCTCATGCCAGTTAGAATGGTGATTACTAAAAAGTCAGGAAACAACAGATGCTGGAGAGGATGTGAAGAAATAGAAACAATTTAACACTGTTGGTGGGAGTGTAAATTAGTTCAACCATTGTGGAAGATAGTGTGGCGATTCCTCAAGGATCTAGAACCAGAAATACCATTTGACCCAGCAATTCCATTTTGGGTATATACCCAAAAGGATTATAAATCATTCTACTATAAAGACACGTGCACATATATGTTTATTGCAGCACTGTTCACAATAGCAAAGACTTGTAACCAACCCAAATGCCCATCAATGATAGACTGGATAAAGAAAATGTGGCACATATACAACATGGAATACTATGCCACCATAATAAAGGATGAATTCATGTCCTTTGTAGGGACATGGATGAAGCTGGAAACTATCATTCTCAGCAAACTATCGCAGGGACAGAAAACCAAACACTGCATGTTTTCACTCGTAAGTGGGAGTTGAACACTGAGAACACATGGACACAGGGAGGGGAACATCACACACTGGGGCCTGTTGGGGTGTGGGGGGCTACGGGAGGGATAGCTTAGGAAAAATACCTAATGTAGATGACAGGTTGATGGATGCAGCAAGCCACATGGCTTGTGTATACCCATGTAACAAACCTGCACTTTCTGCACATGTATCCCAGAACTTAAAGTACAATAATAATAAAAAAGGAAACATGAGAAAACTAAACTAAGGCACATTGTATTTAAATTGCTTAAAACCAGTAATAAAGAGAAAATCTTAAAAGCAGCCAGTGAAAAAAGATATTATATTGTACCTACCATTTTTTCAGAGGAACAAAGAAAAGAATGACAGTGGACTTCTCATCAGAAACAATGCAAGCCAGAAGACAGTATAGCAAGATCTTTAATTTGCTGAAAGAAAAAAACTAGTTCAAGCCTGGTAGCACTATTTTGTTACTGTTGGAGAAGGCATGTGCCCTACTCCCTAAATTGCATTAGAAATTCTCACCAAACGGTGGCTCAAGCCTGTAATCCCAGCACTTTGGGAGGCCGAGACAGGCGGATCATGAGGTCAGGAGATCGAGACCATCCTGGCTAATACGGTGAAACCCCGTCTCTACTAAAAAATACAAAAACTAGCTGGGCAAGGTGGCGGGCGCCTGTAGTCCCAGCTACTTGGGAGGCTGAGGCAGGAGAATGGCGTAAACCCGGGAGGCGGAGCTTGCAGTGAGCTGAGATCCGGCCACTGCAGTCCAGCCTGGGCCACAGAGCAAGACTCCGTCTCAAAAAAAAAAAAAAAAAAAAAAAAAAAATTCTCACCAAAAATTCTTGCTAATACTAACAATAAAGTGAAAGAAATACTTATCGTTTGAAAAGTAGGAGAAAGAAACTGAGATGAATCCTTTCATTTTCGCATTGAAGGTAATTTTAATGCAGTTAGTTCAGGATCAATCTTATACTATCTTGAAAGGGAACTACCGAAGAAGGGTCTAAGGCAGCTTTTAAACATTCAGATGAGGGCACTACAGCTTGAAGTCAGCAAGTCTGGCCTGATTAACGTCCCCAGGAAGAGGTTATTCTGGGAATGCTGATTCAGAGAATAGCATGCAAGATCTTAAGGAGATGAAGACAATCTTGTTCAACTTAAAAGAAAAACTAGGGCAAATGGGAGACCATATAGCTGGAAAAATACAACTGATAATTTTCTTCTAAAGAGACTGTAAGAGTAGAAAATAAAACAGACCAGGATTAGTGAAATAAGCTACCTGAAGAGACTGGGGATACCCAAGTTTAGAGATAAACCTTTTGAATATATGATTTATTACCAATCAGGACTTCCTTGAGCCATGTTCATGACCTCAGCAATAATCTCTAAAGGTCCTTAAGGTAGGATGGAACCCTGTTCCTGAGTGGGTACACTGTGAACCCCTAGACCAAAACATCATGATTAAATCACAACAAAATAACCAATATCATCTGAGCCAAAGGAGAGCTATAGAATAATATGACTTCCCATTACTTCTCCCAACAACAGTCAGTCCAAGGATTTGAAAACAGTATGCAAAACATTTTAAGTATATTTTATTTATGAAAAAATAAAACTACTTGTTATATGTTTGGAAGAAAGAAGTTTAGCTTTGAGGTCCTCTATTTCCAGCCACTGTCTACTGGTCTTCTGAGCCTTTTGTGAGGTTATTTTATCCAACTCACTATTCCTTCTTTTAAGATATACTACTCTGCTCCACATAAACTGCACATCTAGTACAAAAGCTCAAAGCCACCACTCACAGAGGAAGTACAAAATGCTCCTGTTCTTACTGATGGAGTAAAAAGAGGCTGATATGATGGCTGTCTTACTCTAAGTGGTGGCAAAGGAAGGACTAAACCAAGTGCTAAATCTGAAGATGGTCAGTATGTACCTCCTAGACCATGATAAAGGCACCAGTTGTCAAGATAGCTCACTATGCTACATGATAGTGGGTAAACCTGTACATAGGACACTGGTGGTTCAACTACACAAGTCCTTTGCTTAAAAAGCAGTAGTGGTGGTAGGAATTAGCTTTGTAATCACAGGCCTTGGCATTGTGATTATGTTACATGGAGTCTGACCAGGGGTGTGATACTACCACAAAAATCATGAGACCTAGAAGGAAGCCGTAGTTGCTGAAGTCCCTAACTCATCTTACTTTTAGGATAAGACATGTTATCCTAATGTGTGGATTGTGAACCACCAGAATTAAAATCACCCCTAGTGATTCCCAGCCTAGACCTAGATCAGAATCTTATAGGTGGGGCCCAGGAATCTGAATTTTTACAAGTTCCTATGCCTTTTTTACTCACATTAACATTTGAAAATCAATGGTCTAGATCCACACTGTCCAATATGGTAGTCATTGGTTCACGGGCTCCTAAATTTAAATCAGTTAAAATTCAATAAATTTACAATTCAGCTTTTTAGTTGTACTAGCCACATTTCACGTGTTTCACAGCCACATGTGGCAGTGACAGCACATTTCCAACACTGCAGAAAGCCTATTAGCCAGCACTGGTCTAGACTTTGTATTTGGGACAAAGACATCTAATTATCCTTAAGTGTGGCAGACAGAGGTAGAATTTCTTAAGGACTAGATTTTGAAGGGTAATGTGTGGAATGTGAATGTATGTGCATGCCTATGCATGCCCAGGGTAGAGGAGGTGCTACCTGGACAACGAGACTGGGACACTGCAAATGAAAGAAAGAGGGAGGTCACTTCCTTTAACCTGTTTCGGCAGAGTTGGTTTGGCCTAACCATAATGAACCAGTTAGGTTATCTTAACCAGAAGATCAGAAAGAGGAAGGTCTGGAAAAACTGACCTCATAAGAACAGGGACATTCTTTGCATCTTTGGAAAAACCTGGATTCAAAGAGTTGTAAATGAAATAAACTCTACCTTTGCTCTTCGGGAAGAGCAGTACTCTATCCAGTTGAGGTAAATCACACAGAAACTCTCCCTAGATATGCCTGCCAGTCGGTGGTCATAGTCTTCATCAATGTTTGGATTAAAGGTCGGGTCCACATCGACATAATTGCGATCGGCACACAGACGAAGTCCTTCCTGCATTGTCTCATTAGCTAGCCACTCCTCTAGCTTAGAAGAGGTTGTAACATAATAAATGATACCCTAACATGAACAAGACAAAAAAAAAAGAATTCAGATTAAATTACAATTTCAATTAACTCAGATTCGTCAATGAAATAAATTCCAATTATTTATAATGATATAAATTCCATTACAATTATTTATAATGATATAAATTCCCCCTCAATATTCTACATATATATTTTAAGAATACTATAATAATATACCTCAGGCCTTACTGGATGAAAAAACATCTAATACTTTAAAATCACAACCATAAATTCAACAAAGCAACTTCAAAACAATTCTGTTTATTTTATTTTATTTTACTTATTTATTTATTTAGAGACAAAGTCTTACTCTGTTGCCCATGCTGGAGTGCAGTGGCGTAATCTCGGCTCACTGCAACCTCTACCTCCTGGGTTCAAACAATTCTCATGCCTCAGCCTCCCAAGTAGCTGGGATTACAGGCGCCCACCACCACACCCAGCTAATTTTTATATTTTTAGTAGAGATGGGTTTTCACCACGTTGGCCAGGCTGGTCTTGAACTCCCGACCTCAAGTGGTCCATCTGTCTCAGCCTCCCAAAGTGCTGGGATTACAGCTATGAACCACTGCACCTGGCCCTAATCTATTGATTTTAGAGCTTTTGAACTTAGGATATTTCAAAAGAGGTTAAAAAAAAAAAAAACACTTTACTGTAGTGCATTTATTTTGAATAATTTATCATAGAGAGTTATTAAGGCCATCTGGTGGTCCAAGGCCAAGTTATAGAGATATATATTTATAACTAGAAAAGAAAATGCCACACTCACACAAGAGTAAAAAATACTGTGAAATCAATCTCTAGTTTCCTGAGGTTAGGTTTAGCCAAACATTAAATGGAAGGCTCAATGTTCATCCCAATCAGCAAATAAGGTGGTGAGGAGAGGTAACAACATAAGATACGAAAATTTCAGGCTGGGGATGGTGGCTCACGCCTATAACCCCAGCACTTTGGGAGGCCAAGGTGGGAGAACTGCTTGAGCCCAGAGTTTGAGAGCCTGGGCAACATAGTGAAACCTCATCTCTACAAAAAAATAAAAAATCAGCTGGGTGTGGTGGCATGCAGCTGTAGTCCCAGTTACTCAGGAGGTTAAGGTTGAGTGTAATGCTTGAGCCCTGAAGGTCAAGGCTGCAGTGAGCTACAATTATGACACTGTACTCCAGCCTGGACAACAGAATGAAACCCTGTCTCAAAAAAAAAAAGGAGAAGAAGAAAAGAAAAAAAGGTGTGAAAAATTCAGATGTTGGTTATTAAAGCTTAGCACACATTTCCTTCTTAAAAATACTGGTTTTACCTGCAAGCCCCTAAGTCACAACCATACTGTATTTCTATAAACTCTTCAGCAAAAATAGAATCTCTTGTGCAGTAAAGGATTAACCTTGCCCAATGAGGGGTTTGGCCTTTACCCTTGGGTTGTAGGGGGTAACCTCTAAGCCTTGGCATGCCCTTCCTGTTAAACAGTCTTTGTTCAGCTGGGGACCTAGAGCCACACAGTATCAGCACGACCTCTGGACGTCCTGGAGGCTTATGTTGGCCATGTGGATGGTCAACCACGTCTACGTGACAGGACACCAAGCTCAAGCAAGCTTCCTTGGTGGACAACATCCCGTGAGTACTGCCATGCTTCACTGCTGGGAGAAACAGGCATCTGCACAATTCTTAGCAACTTACTGAACCTATGAGTGGTCTTGGGGAACCCAAAATTACAGTTGATATCAGAAGTGAGGGTGGTCTTGGGGACCTCCTGAATTTTGCAATATTTTTATTCAGTTTGTTGAATGAAAGCTGTGCAAAGCAGTGGTCAAGAGCAAGGGCTCAAGAGTCAGACAAGCATGGGTTTTAAGCCCCAAACTCTACTTGTTAGAGGACCTTGGCCAAGATAACTTCTGATCCTTACGTTGTTTATTTGTAAAATAGGGAAATACTTATTTACAGAAGACAATCACGTGTGTATGCATATTTGTGTGTACATATTCCTTAGCACAATGCCTAAAACACAAGCTACAAATGTCTAGCTATTATTAATGAATGAATGGAATGAATTTCAGTAAACAAAGAGAAAGCAAGACGTTAGTAGGTCTATTTTTATGGACTTTTCTGGATCCTAGAGAATTTAAATACTCAGAAGCAAAGCATAAGTTAAAAAAAAGTATACGCATATATATATATACTTACATATATATACACGTTATTCACAAGAAACTCTGATTATCTGAAGATCTAAGCAGACACAAACTCTTACCTTGACATAGTAAGTTGTGAGTACTTTCCGAAGATCAAAGACTTGAAGCATAGAAGCAGCACTATTATCAGTGATGCTATACCCCTCCAGAATATACTTTGTGACTATCACTTCCCAAGCTAGCCATCGCTGGCTAAATGCAGCATTAAATGAAAGCATGTGAGGAATATGGCCAGGTTCACAACAGCAAAATCCTTCATCTTCCTCTACACCTTCAGTAATGGCCTCCACTTCCCGTTGTTGACAGTAGGTACCTTAAAGAGAGAGAGAGAGAGAGAGAGAGAGAGAGAGAGAGACCATTACAAAGGGGGAAAAACCAGAAAGTGGGAAAAATGAATGCAAGGACACATGAGATTTAGAAAAAATACATATTTTATCACAATTGAAAGTATATGATGGATTTGCCTTAGAATATTCATTAATGAATTATAGCAAACACCAGAAATCACGCATATTCTATATTCATATCCTGCTAAAACACAATGTGCATTAGCATTAGCACACTACAGGTTTTTTTGCTTGTTTGTTTGTTTGTTTGTTTTGAGACAGAGTCTCCCTCTGTAGCCCAGGCTGGAGTGCAGTGGCGTGATCTCAGCCCACTGCAATCTCTGCCTCCCGGGTCCCAGTTCAAGCAATTCTCCTGCCTTAGCCTCCAGAGTAGCTGGTATTACAAGCATGCGCCACCAGGCCCAGCTAATTTTTGTATTTTTAGTAGAGACGGGGATTCACCGTGTTGGTCTTAAACTCCAGACCTGGTGATCTGCCTGCCTCAACCTCCCAAAGTGCTGGGATTACAGGCGTGAGTCACTGCACCCACACTACGGGTTCTGATAATTCATGTGGTAAAGTAACTTTAGTATTGACTTACTGATTTCTAAATGTTTTAAATGGGTTTACAATTGTGTTTGTATCAAATGAAGCACCAAAGAGTAAAGGCACATCTCCTGAAGGTCTGAGTTAATTTTAAAATACAAAACCAGTGGAATGTTATTGAAGTAAAATACAAAACAGATTAAACATACAATGAGACCCATAGCAATCTAGTGCCAGTAAAGTATCATCTGTTACACTAACGTCAGTTTTCATTTTGTTCTGTGGTCTTGTTTCAATTCAATTTGTAAATTCCTTATATTATGTAAAGACTATAATCATACTTAACTGTATAAAAATCAGACTGCACAATAGTTTTTTCTTCTTTAAAAGTAATATTAATACATACACCATCCATGTCTGAAAACCACTGCTTTGAGAGAAACTGATACCATGACACCTAGTCCCAGCTGATAGTGGTGGTGGTACAATGAAAGATAAGGCTAAAAAGGTTTTTATGGCCAAGCTAAGGAGCTGTGCATTTAGCTCTCTATAGCCCTCAATAATTCCATTATTTCATTTTTTTGTTTAATAACTGTCACCAACACTTCCATAATAATGTTACATAGAGTTGACAAGAAAAACCCTTGACTTGAACCTGACACTAACAGGAATACATGCTGTGGGTGACCATTTTATATGATACTCCCTAAAAATACACAGGCATACCTTGTTTTACTGTGCTTTGTTTTATTGCTCTTTGAAGGCACTGTGATATCTACAAATTGAAGGTTTTTGACAACCTTGTGTCAAGCAAATCTATTGGTATCATTTTTCCAACAGCATGTGCTCACTTCCTGTCTCTGGATCTCAAACATTTCATTACTATTGTATCTATAATGGTGAGTCCTCATTACTCCCTATCATCAGAACAGCAAGGGGAAAATGCACCCCCATGATCTAATCACGCCCCACCAAGCCCCCCCAACATTGGGGATTACAATTCAACATGAGATTTGGGCAGGGACACAAATCCAAACCATATCACCAGGATAGGCCAAAAGTTAGGCCTCATGTACCAAATGGCCAGGTTGTGAATGCAAAGGAAACATTATTGAAGAAAATTAAAAGTGCTACTCCAGTGAACAAACAAAAGATAAGAAAGCAAAAAAGGCTTATTGCTGATATGGAGAACGTTTGAGTGGTCTGGAGAGATCAAACCAACTACAACATTCCCTTAAGCCAAAGTCTAATCCAGAGCAAAGCTCTAACTCTACAATTCTATGAAGGCTGAGAAGCAAGGAAGCTGCAGAAGAAAACTGGAAGCTAGTAGAGACTGGGTCATGAGGTTTAAGGAAAGAAGCTGTCTTCACAACATAAAAGTGCACGGTGAAGCCGCAAGTGCTGACGTTAAAGCTGCAGCAAGTTATCCAGAATATCTAGCTATGATCATTGACGAAGGTGGCTACACTACAACAACAGATTTTCAAAATAGACTAAACATCCCTACATGGAAAGAAGATGCCATCTAGGACTTTCACAGCTAGAGAGGAGTCAATGCCTGGCTTCAAATCTTCAAAGGACACGGTGACTCTCTTTGAAAGAGTCCAATGCAGCTGCTAAGTTTAAGCTGAAATGCTCATTTATCATTCCAAAAATGCTAGAACCTTTAAGAATTATGCTAAATTTACTCTGTGCACTATAAAGGGAATAACAAAGACTGGATGACAGCACATCTGTTTATAGCATGGTTTACTGGATATTTTAAGCCTACTGTTGAGATCTTCTGCTCAGAAAAAAAGATTCCTTTCCAAATATTACTACTCATTGACAATGCACCTGATCACCCAAGAACTCTCATGGAAATGTACAAGGACATTAGTGTTGTTTTCATGCCTGCTAACACAACATCCGTTCCGCAGTCTGTACATCAAGAAATAATTGCAACTGTCAAGTCTTATTACTTAAGAAATAAATTTTGTAAGGCTATAGCTGCCATAGAGGGATTCCTCTGATGACTCTGGGCAAAGTAAACTGACAATTTCCTGGAAAGGATTCACCATTTTAGACGCCAGTAAAGACACTCATGATTCATGGGAGGAGGTCAAAATGTCAACACTAATAGGAATTTGAAATAAGTTGATTGTAACTCTCATGGATAACTTTGTGGGGTTTCAAGACTTCAGTGGTGGAAGTAATTGCAGATATGGCAGGAATAGCAAGAGAACCAGAATCAGAAGCGAAAACTAAAGGATGTGGCGGAATTGCTACAATATCCCAATAAAATGTAAAGAGATGAGGTGTTGCTTCTTATGTGTGAGAAGAAAGCAGTTTCTTGAGAGGAAATTGACTCCTGGTGAAGATGTTGTGAGCCTTGGTTAAAATGACAACAAAGGATTTAGAATATTACATAAACTTGATTAATAAAACAATAGCAAAGTTTGAGAGCACTGACTCCAGTTTTGAAAGAAATCATACTGTGGGTAAATGCTATTAAACAGCATTGCATGCTACACAGGAATCCTTCATGAAACAAAGAATCAATAAATGTAGCAAACTTCATTGTTGTCTGATTTTAAGATCTTGCCAAAGCTGCCCCAACGTTCAGCAATCACCACCCTGACCAGTTAGCAGCCATCAACATCGAGGCAAGACTCTCCATCAGCAAAAAGATCACAACTCACTGAAGGCTCAGATAATTCTTAGCATTTTTTAGCAGTAAATTTTTAAAATTAAGATATGTAGTACATTCTTTCTTTAGCCGTAATGCTATTGCATATTTAATACACTACCATATAATGTAAACATAACTTTTATATGCAGTGGAAAACCAAGCAATTTGTGTGACTTGCTTTATTGCAATATTTACTTTATTGCAGTGGTCTGAACCCAACATGCAATATCTCCAAGGTATGCCTGTAATACATATACATGTTTTTCAAAATAGTAAGAACATATGCAATATTATAAAGTGTCTTTTAAACCAATAATAGAAATGAAATTTAATGAAATGTTTTCTGACACCTTTTGAAGACCATGTTTTACTACAGTGACCTTTTAAAACAGAAAGAATTCTATTAATTTGCTAATATTTAAATTGATTTAAAAAATAAAAAATGGGTGAATATTTTTAGAGCTACTATACGCTTTGGCTGTGTCCCCACCCAAATCTCATCTTGAATTGTAGCTCCCATAATTCCAAGTGTTGTGAGAGGGACCTGGTAGGAGATAGGTGAATCATGGGGGCAGTTCCCACATACTGTTCTCATGGTAGTAAGTCAGTCTCAAGAGATCTAATGGTTTTATAAGGGGTTTCCCCTTTTGCTTGGCTCTTATTCTGTCTTGTCTGCTGTATTGTAAGATGTGCCTTTCACCTTCTACCATAACTGGGAGCCCTCCCCAGACACGTGGAACTATAAGTCCATTAAACCTCTTTTTCTTTATAAATTACCCAGTCTCAAGTGTTTATCAGCAGTGTGAGAACATACTAATATAGGCACTTATAAAAAAGGACTGCTAATTTCTGCTTACTTTGCAATTGCAGGATTTTAGCATCTATAGTCACAATCAAAATTAAACTATACTTATTTTTTATAAACGTATATACGTATATATACACATACATATATACATATATTTGCATATGTGTATATATGTATATAAGTATATATCAGATAATATACAATGTATATTAAAACATATATTATATAAATATATTATTTATATATGCACATATACATACATGCATGCATATATACAAATATAAATGTATATACATATATGTATATACAATTATATACACATGCATGCATATTTATACATGTATACATATGTGCGTGCATGCATATTTATACATGTATGCATATATACAGGCATGCATGTACATATACACTTATGCATACACACATGCATGTATACATGCATGATGTATATATGTATACATACATGTGTACATACATGTATAGATGTACATAAGTTCACATAAAAATAACTATAATTTTGCTTGTGACTACAGATGCAAAAATATATGTATATATATTCTTGTATACATATATACGTGTGTGTGTGTGTGTGTGTGTATACAAACCTAAAAAGCCTACCAACAAAAAGAGTCCAGGACTGGATGGATTCACACAGTATATGTATGTATACATATATGTGTGTATATATACATGTATACATGTATGTGCATATATGTGTATATGTATATATACACATGTGTATATATATGTGTGTCTGTATATATATATATATTTTGAGATGGGAGTCTCACTTTGTCACCCAAGCTGAAATGCAGTGGCGCGATCTCGGCTCACCGCACCCTCCACTTCCTGGGTTCAAGTGATTCTCCTGCCTCAGCCTTCTGAGTAGTTGGGATTACAGGTGCCTGCCACCATGCCTAATTTTTTTTGTATTTTTAGTAGAGATGAGGTTTCGCCATGTTGGTCAGGCTGGTCTTGAACTCTGGACCTCAGGCGATCTGCCCACCTTGGCCTTCCAAAGTGTTGGGATTATAGGCGTGAGCCACCGTGCCCAGCCCACTGAGTCGCATTTTGATATCAGTATTACACTAGTTTTTTAAAAGCTTGGAGAAATTCAGCTTTTTTCTCCATGTGCTACAACGAGTTAGAAATTTCTAGAATAAACTTCCTGAGCCTTTTTTTTTAAAATTGTGAAACTGAACAACCTGCTCCTGAACGAATACTATAATGACTACTGGATATATATAATGAAATGAAGGCAGAAATAAATAAGTGCTTTGAAAGCAATAAGAACAAAGACACAACGTACCAGAATCACTGGGACACAACTAAAACAGTGTTTAGAGAGAAATTTATAGCACTAAGTGCCCACAAAAGAAATTAGGGAAGATCTAAAATCAACACCCTAACATCGCAATTGAAAGAACAAGAGAAGTGAGAGCAAACAAATTCAAAAGGCAGCAGAAGACAACAAATAACTGAGATCAGAGCAAAACTGAAAGAGAAACCCAAAAAACCCTTCAAAAAATGAATCCAGGAGCTGGTTTTTTGAAAAGATCAACAAATAGAAAGACTGCTAGTTAGATTAATAAAGAAGAAAAAAGAGAAGAATCAAATAGACACAATAAAAAATGATAAAGGGGATATCACCACTGATCACACAGAAATACAAAGTACCATCAGAGAATACTATAAACACCTCTACGCAAATAAACTAGAAAGTCTAGAAAAAATGGATAAATTCCTGGACACATACACCCTTCCCAAGCATAAACCAAGAAGAAGTCGAATCCTTGAACAGACCAATAACAAATTCTGAAATTGAGGAAGTAATTACTAGCCTACCAACCAAAAAGAGTCCAGGACCGGAAGGATTCACAGTTGAATTCTACCAGAGGTATAAAGAGGAGTTAGTACCATTCCTTCTGAAACTATTCCAAACAATAAAAAAGGAGGGATTCCTCACTAACTCATTTTATGAGGCCAGCTTCATCCTGATACCAAAACCTGGCAGAGACACAACAACAAAAAAGAAAACTCCAAGCCAATATAGCTGATGAACACTGATGAGAAAAATCCTCAATAAAATACTGGCAAACCGAATCCAGCAGCACATTAAAAAGCTTATCCACCATAATCAACTCGGCTTCATCCCTGGGATGCAAGGATGGTTCAATATATGCAAATCAATAAACGTAATCCATCACACAAACAGAACCAATGACAAAAACCACATGATTATCTCAATAGATGCAGAAAAGGCCTTTGATAAAATTCAACACCCCTTCATGCTAAAAACTCTCCATAAACTAGGTATTGATGGAACCTATCTCAAAATAAGAAGAGCTATTTATGACAAACTCATGATCAATATCATACTGAATGGGCAAAAGCTGGAAGCATTCCCTTTGAAAACTGGCACAAGACAGGGATGCCCTCTCTCACCACTCCTATTCAATAGAGTACTGGAAGTTCTGGACAGGGCAATCAGGCAGGAGAAAGAAATAAAGGGTATTCAAATAGGAAGAGAGGAAGTCACATTGTCTCTGTTTCCAGATGACATGATTGTATATTTAGAAAACCCCACTGCCTCAGCCCAAATTCTCCTTAAGCTGATAAGCAACTTAGCAAAGGCTCAGGATACACATCAATGTGCAAAAATCACAAGCATTCCTATACACCAATAACAGAGAGCCAAATCATGAGTGAACTCCTATTCACAACTGTTACAAAGAGAATAAAATACCAAGGAATACAACTTACAACGGATGTGAAGGACCTCATAAAGGAGAACTATAAACCACTGCTCAAGGAAATAAGAGAGGACATAAACAAATGGAAAAACATTCCATGCTCATGGATAGGAAGAATCAATATTGTGAAAATGGCCATACTGCCCAAAGTAATTTATAGATTCAGTGCTATCCCCATCAAGCTACCACGGACTTTCTTCACAGAATTGGAAAAAACTACTTTAAATTTCATATGGAATCAAAAAAGAGCCTGCATAGCCAAGACAGTCCTAAGCAAAAAGAACAAAGCTTGAGGCATCATGCTATCTGACTTCAAACTATACTACAAAACTACAGTAACCAAAACAGCATGGTACTGGTACCAAAACAAATATATAGACCAATGGAACAGAACAGAGGCCTCAGAAATAATGCCACATATCTACAACCATGTGATCTTTGACAAACCTGACAAAAACAAGCAATGGGGAAATGATTCCCTATTTAATAAATGGTGTTGGGAAAACTGGCTAGCCATATGTAGAAAGCTGAAACTGGACCTCTTCCTTACATTTTATACAAAAATTAACTCAAGATGGATTAAAGATGTAAACATAAGACCTAAAACCATAAAAAACCTAGAAGAAAACCTAGGCAATATCAGTCAGGACGTAGGCATGGGCAAAGACTTCAAAACTAAAACGCCAAAAGCAATGGCAACAAAAGCTAAAATTGACAAATGGGATCTAATTAAACTAAAGAGCTTCCGTACAGCAAAAGAAACTATCATTAGAGTGAACCGGCAACCTACAGAATGGGAGAAAATTTTTGCAATCTATGCATCTGACAAAGGGTTAATATCCAGAATCTACAAAGAGCTTAAACAAATCTACAAGAGAAAAACAACCCCATCAAAAAGTGGGCAAAAAAAGTGGGCAAAGGATATGAAGAGACACTTCTCAAAAGAAGACATTTATGTGGCCAACAAACAGATGAAGAAAAGCTCATCATCAATGGTCACTAGAGAAATGTAAATCAAAACCACAATGAGATACCATCTCATGCCAGTTAGAATGGCAATCATTAAAAAGTCAGGAAACAACAGATGCTGGAGAGGATGTGAAGAAATAGAAATCCTTTTATACTGTTGGTGGAAGTGTAAATTAGTTCAACCCTTGTGGAAGAGTGTGGCGATTCCTCAAGAATCTAGAACTAGAAAAACCATTTGACCCAGCAATCCCATTAATGGGTATATACCCAAAGGGTTATAAATCATTCTACTATAAAGACATGTGCAAATATAAGTTTATTGTGGCACTGTTAACAATAGCAAAGACTTGGAACCAACACAAACGCCCATCAATGATAGACTGGATAAAGAAAATGTGGCGTATATATACCATGGAATACTATACAGCCATAAAAAAGGGTGAGTTCATGGCCTTTGCAGGGACATGGATGGAGCTGGAAACCATCATTCTCAGCAAACTAACACAAGAACAGAAAACCAAACACCGCATGTTCTCACTCATAAGTGGGAGTTGAACAATGAGAACACATGGACACAGGGAGGGGAACATCACATATCCAGGCCTGTTGAAGGGTGGGGGGCCATGGTAGGGATAGCATTAGGAGAAATACCTAATGTAGATCACTGGTTGATGGGTGCAGCAAGCCACCATGGCATGTGTATACCTATGTAACAAACCTGCATGTTCTGCACATGTACCCCAGAACTTAAAGTATATTAAAAGAAAATTGCGACATGAAGTTGAAACTATTTCTTAGGTTTTATGTGTTATTACTTCACATAATAACACATTCTTTCTGGGAAGTTTATCAAAGATTTTTAAATGAAGAAATAACACAAGAGTTGTATTTTGTGCAGATCACTGTTAGTGGTGGACAGAAATCAGATGTGGTAAGAGGAAATGTAAAAGTTTGGACAGTTACTCAACTGAGGTCTCTTTGTTCGCAGCAGCAGAATAAGGAGAATGGGATACCTGAATTAAAGCAGAATGTTTTTACTCTACAATTCTAATCCCAAGACTATTTCTACCCAATATGCCCTACTAATATATTTTGCTCAGAAAATGAAGTCCATAAGTATAGGAATTAATATTAATAATTGAAAAAAGAATTTTTTTCTGAGCAAAATATATTATGAGGAAATATTCTATTTTCAATTATCAATATTAATTAATAGGGATTCTAGGGTATCTATGAGGAACTATTACCAATTGTTCCCTAGATTAGCTACATCTTCCAGCCACTTCATAATGAATATACTGATAAAACTAAATAAAACAATCATGAAAACTAGATCTGTTTAAACTAATCTGAGTAAAATGGAAAGGAATCCAGTCAGCCAAACATACTATTGATGTGTAAAGTTTGACTTGTAAAACTGTACCTGGTAGTTTACACTTATCAGTAAAAAATTAATATGGAAGAAGGTGGTATCAGAAAATTCTGATATAGACAAAAAATGACTGATAACCCAAATTTTTCACATGAAGTTTACATGTAAAGAATCTAGAGCATCTGTAAAATAAAAATGGAAATGAGAAGTATGAATTGGTTTAACTAAGATCTATAAAAACTGACCAAGAAACTTGTTTCAATATTACTTAAAAGTTAGCATCCAGGATAGACAAATAAAATTTAAAAATAATAAATTGGCTGAATGGAGTCTGTCGCCGAAAGTAGATAAAATGATCAGCAGATCCAAATATCTGCCTGGCAAAATAACGACACTGTGGATTAATATTTGGTGGAGGGGTAGGTGAGACAGGGGATCACACTATAAAGAAAAGAAAGTAACCAAAGATCACATCGACATGTGAGCAAGAATATACTCATCCCTCATGAGAGCTCTGGAATGAACAGAAAGAAGAAAAGGCTATACACTTACATTATTTAATCATTCTATGAAACTAACAAAATACCTATTATATACTAATTGCTGTGTGTGATAGGTACTGGGTACATAATGATAAATGAAGCACATGTGATTCCTGCCCTTGGAAATCTGCCTATATTCTAAAACAAAGATTGATTAACTTCAGCCCTGGGCCAAATCCAAGCTTAGAATGGTTTTGATGTTTTTAAGGGGTAATTTAAAAGAAAGAAAAAACAACAAAGAAGAATATGCAACAGAGAATGTGTATGGCTCTCAAACCCTAAAATATTTACTGCCTGGTTCCTAACAGAAAAAGTATGCCAACCCTTTGGCTAGAGAAAAAATAAACTTTAAACAATAAACACAGTCACATGTTGCATAACTCTGGGGATACATTCTGTGACATGCACTGTTAAGAAATTTCATTGTGCAAACATCATAGAATGTACTTACACAAACCTAGATGGTACAGCCTACTATACATTTTGGCTATATAATATAGCCTATTGCTCCTAGGCTAAACACACCTGTACAGCATGTTATAGTACTGAATAATGTCGCTAATGGTAACACAATGGTACGTATCTGTGTATCTGAACATATTGAAACACAGAAATGGTACAGTAAAAATACGGCAAAAAGATAAAAAATGGTACATCTATATAGGGCACTTGCCACAAATGGAGTTTGCAGGACTGGAAGTTGCTCTGGGTGAGTCACTGAGCGAGTAGTGAGTGAGTGTGAAGGCCGAGGGCGTTACCGTACACTACTGTAGACTTTATAAACCCTATACCTTAGGTTAGAAATTAATTAAATTATTTTCTCCAACAATAAATTTACCTAAGCTTACTGTAACTTTTTTACTTTATAAACTTTTAATTTTTTAAAACTTTTGACTATTTTGTAATGCTTAGCTTAAAACACAAACATATTGTATAGCTACATAAAATATTTTTTCCCTTATATCCTTATTCTGTAAGTTTTACCTATTTTAAAATTTTAAATTTTTTTTTGCTTTTAAACTTTTTTGTTAAAAGTAAGACAAAACACACACATTAGCCAAAGCCTACACAGACTCAGAGTCATCAATATCACTGTCTTCCACCTCCACATCTTGTCCCACTGGAAGGTCTTCAGAAGCAATGACATGCATGGAGCTGCCATCTCCTATGAATATAACGACTTCCTCTGGATACCTCCTGAAGGACCCGCCTGAGGCTCTTCTTGAGGAGGTATCTCTCTTTGAAAAATTGTGTCCACAACAGTTTGCTTGGTTTGTTTCTTTCATTCATCAGAGATTTGCTTGTATGCAGATAATGCAGCAAGAACATTCCTCTCTATTAATGAAAACCTTTTGGTGTTATGGTCCATGTTTTCAAAATTTTAAGGAGCTTGTTGAGGTCTGCAAAAGATTCTGCTAAAACCCTTCACAGTGAATTTTCTTGGGTTTCGTCTTTTTCTTCTCTAGCAGTTTCCCTTTCTCTCGCCTGTTCTTCAGCTATGAGTTCCTGTTCCAGTTCCAACAACCCCTCATTAGCCAGTTCCTCAGGAACCACCTCTAGGAGCTCATTAATGTCATCCTTGTCCACACCATGGTTAAAGTTGTTTGCCATCTCCAACCACAGCCATGTTGATTTTTGCAATCTCTTCATCCTTGGCAAATCCTCTGAAGTCACAGATGAACCTCTTGAGTGTCTTCTTCCAGATGCCATTCATACCCGCATTGGTGACATCACCCTAAGCAAGGTTCTTGATGCAGTCATAGACATAATCCTTCCAGAATTGTATCAGTGTCTTTTCAGTGTCTTCCTCAGTTGCAGAAATAGTCTGGGTAAATGTCCTTCTCACGCAGTAGGTCTGAAAAGCTGCTATAACTTCTTGATCCATTAGTTGGATCAGAGAGGTGGTATTTGGAGGCAGAAATACCACTTTGATACCAGGATAAAGATCACCAATAAAAGGAGGATGTGTGGAGCACTGTCAACAACAGGCACAATCTTTTTTTTTTTTTTTTT